>NC_062561.1:41236071-41540892 GCF_022837055.1 Prionailurus viverrinus
GCTCTTCATGAGATTCTGGGTTTTTTTTTGTGGGGGAGGGAGGTGGAATAGAGAGAATAATGTGAAAAAGTTGTTGCCAATCTCTTTGTTCATCTTCAACCAATGGGGATGAATGATGAGAAAGTATTTAATATGATTCATTTATCTTCTCTTTTTTTCATTCCATTGCTAATTAGCCATCTGAACACTGGTAAAGTTATTGAAATTTTAATGGATTACTATAAGACATCAGGTAATCTTGCTGTCCTTACAACTCCTCAAAATGTTAAAGAATTTTAACATATAAACTTGAGGATATGTCATGATCTGAGGCTGTCATAAAAGGAGAAACTTCCTTTCTAGAACCCATGTTTACGAAAATGGGTGCAAGGCAAAGGAGAGGATTATGATCCCAGTGACAGGATGCAAGACCTCTTGGTGTTAACTCCCGGCAGAGAATCTAAGGCCATTTGCATGAGTGTGGATAAAAATGGCTGAGGATTGTGAAGAAACTTCATAGGGACTGTGAATGCTGGTGCTGATTAATCTGACCAAAGTACAGGTTCCAGCAGAAGTGGAAAATTCTCATATAACTTTGATTGGAGTTAATAGAAACATTCTTTCAACAACAAAAAACATATTGTCTCTGACAGTTCCAAAGTTATTGATTGAGATGCTGGTTTCTGGAGAAATCACATAACACATTTGGGAATTTCATTAACTGCTGTTCACAAAGTTACCAGGAAAAGAACTGAATTTAAGAAGGCTCCGAACAAGAGTAGGCTTTGTTAAAGTTTTAAAGAGACATCACACAATCAATCCCTTTGGTACCTTTGGCCGCCAGTGCTCAAATAATATTGGAAGTGTCTGTTATGCTCAATCATGCTGATTTGAGCCTTTGACAGAAACATGTTTGACTCCGAATGGTGACCATCGGGACTTTAGACTAAAAACTAACCTGATGTTTCTTCAAGTTATACTCTCCTTTGAATGGCCTACTATTGGGCTTTAGTTGAATTTGATTATATTATGGAAGAACATACAATTATTTTGACACCTGAAATTATTTTTAGGTCCTAGGCTATGTCAAAGCATTAGTCCAACAGAAAAAGAAATTTTACAGTAGTGTTTCTACATATTACATGGAAATAATTAATTTAATTAATAGATAATTAATAATAATTAATAAATCATTTCCATATTACATGGAAATTTATGTTGAAGAACATGTGATGGGTTTACCTTTGAGTGTACTCCTTCTTATGACTGGTTATCAAATGAAGTAAAACAAACATCATGGTTTAGAGATGCTAAACCCTGGGAATCTTATGAGTTGTTCTTCATCCAACATTGAATTGGAATGAATTCAAATTCATTCCAACTATTTCCTAAGTTTTCTAGTCATTTTTTCTTTGTTCCAAATATATGTAAAAATGTATTGCTTAAGTTCTAAATATTTGGGATGAGGATCTAGTTATCTTCTTCTTATTAGTTTCCAACTTAATTCCCACTACGGTCAGAGAGTATACTCTGTATATTTAAAACATGTTGAGACTTTCTCTGTGGCTCAGCAACTGGTGATTTTTAAATGAATATATAATTAACAAATTTTGGGGGTCATTTTAGTTAGCTATAGTTACAAGTTTGCTAGTTATGGGATGCCTGGGTGGCACAGTCAGCCAAGTGTCTGGCTCTTGATTTCGGCTCAGGTCTCAGTGTTGTGGGATCAAGCCCGCATCAGGCTCTGTGCTGAGCATGGAGCCTACTTAAGATTTCTCTCTCTCTCTCTCTCTCTCTCTCTCTCTCTCTCTCTCTCTCCCCCTCTCCCTCTCCCCCACTCGTGCTCTCTCTCTCTCAAAAAAAACAAAAACAAAAACAACCAAACAAAAAAACTAGGGGCATCTGTATAGCTCAGTTAAGTGTCCAAGTCTTGGTTTTGGCTCAGGTCGTGATCTCAGGGTTTGTGAGATTGAGGCCTGCACTGGGCTCTGCACTGCAGAGCCACTTGGGATTCTCTCTCTCCCTCTCTCTCCGCCCCTCCCTGCTCACATCTACCCTCTCTCACTCTCAAAATAAATAAGCCTAAATAAATAAATAAAACAAAATTTCTAGTTATGTTTTTCAAATTTGCTATACCTCTACTGTTCTTTTCCAGATTGATGTTAATGAGAAAGGTGTATTAAAATCACCAACAGTGAATGAGTATATATTTTCTAATTCTTTTTATCAGTGTCAGTTTCCCTCTGTAAAGTTATATTATTGAGAATATATAGATTAAGAACTATTTTCTCTTACTCATGCAATGAGCTTTTGTAATGTGATAGGGCCGCTTCACAATGGTGTGCTTCTTATCATTAGGTCTTCTTCCTCTGCTATGAGATAGGCGCATCAGCTTTTTCTTGACGTATTTGCATGCTACTGGAGTTTCCATACTCTGACTTATGTCATCTCTTGCTAAGAAACAGAGATGTAGACTTGACTTGACTTTCTTTCTAACAATTCCTTCTCTACAATGGATACAATACTTGGAATCACTCAGAATATTTACATTTCATGAAATGATCGCTGCAATTAGTTTAAATCTGTCAGCTTTCTTCTAGTTTCTGTTTGCTGCAGCTGTTCTTTGTTTTTTCTGTTCTTTTTCTTTATTTTGGGATAATCAAGACTTTATTTTAAAGAATTTCATTTTTCTCATTAACTTCTTAGTTACATATTAACTTATGATAGTCTATAATTGACAAGAGACATGTTAGTGTCTGTTTGAAAGTTTTATTCTAAGCATTTTCTGAAAAATGGAAAGTCATTAAATATCTTAGCTTGTTTTTTACTCTGAATATTGTGCTATTAGTAATAGGTATTTTAATTTTACATATAGTTACAAATACATATTGGACTATTGTTATTAATATTTCTATTAATATTATAGTTTTTGAACAGTGAATATGTTTTTATAGTCATTCATATTATTATTTTTTTCAGCCACCTTCATTCCTTTCAAAGTCTATCTGGAATCATTTTTCCTTCACCTTGAAGAATTCTCCTTCATGTTTCTTTTAGTGCAAGTTAACTGACAATAAGTCCTATCAACTTTTGTTCTAAAAAATAATAGTTTGGGGATTATTTTGAAAAAACTTAAAGGATTCATGTTGGCAAAATTTTCTTTTCTACTCTCACTTTAAACGTTTTAAAACATTTTTCTTTTGGTTTCTGTAATTTCTTTTTAAAATTTAAAAAAAAATTTTTTTTTTCAACGTTTTATTTTATTTTTGGGACAGAGAGAGACAGAGCATGAACGGGGGAGGGGCAGAGAGAGAGGGAGACACAGAATCAGAAACAGGCTCCAGGCTCTGAGCCATCAGCCCAGAGCCTGACGCGGGGCTCGAACTCCCGGACCGCGAGATCGTGACCTGGCTGAAGTCAGACGCTTAACCGACTGCGCCACTCAGGCACCCCTTTAATTTCTTTTTAAAGTCAACTGCCAGTCTTAATTTTTGTTCTTAAAGTAATAATGGTATTTTAATTTTTCTAAATGCTTTCATTTCAAAGTCTTGTCTTTGAACATGATTTCCTTCTTTATATCATCATACATCTATATTTAATTGTAACCTAATAATTAAGAATTTGATTATAATCTATATTTGATTACATTTTTTCTTGCCTGAACTTTGCTGAGTGTCTTATCACTTCAATTCAATCATGAATTGATTTAGGTGGGACTTAGCTGATGCTGTAATTTGCACATCTGGCTCAGTTTTGTTTCTCATGTAGTACCTTCAGCTTTTTGAATTAAAATATAATGGATTATAGGGGTGCCTGGGTGACTCAGTAGGTTAAGCGTCCTACTTCAGCTCAGGTCATGATCTCACAGTCAGTGGGTTCCAGCCCGACATTGGGCTCTGTTTTGTCAGCTCAGAGCCTGGAGCCTGCTTCAAATTCTCTGTCTCCCTCTCTCTCTGCCCCTACCCCGCTCATGCTCTGTCTCTCTCTCTCTAAAAAATAAATAAACATTAAAAAAAAAATAAAATATAATGGATTACAATCTTTAATTTTCAGAGGTATTGTCGTTTCTTTGGAATACTAATTAACTGTTTTACACTCTTTGCTTCCATAGATCTCTGGAGTGTTTAATCATAAATAAAAATATACAAACATATATTTATAAATATACATATATAAATCTCTGTACATATTGATTTTTTTAAATGTATACAACATTTTATTTATAAAATATATAATTTTATAAATTTAATTATTAATATATTTATATATATTTTATACATACATGTAATTTTATCTACTTCTTTCTAGTTTTTGCAGTAGCATTAATCTACTATGCTCAACTACATCCTTGCTATAAGCAGAAGACCCCAGTATTCTGGGCTAATATTTTGAAAACAACAGTATCAAAAAACCCATCCCAATGACCCAAATTTCATGTGTAAATACTCATACAGTGGAATTTCCCATATTAAAGCAACAAGTAATTATTTGTGGAAGTTTTATAAATATTAATTATTTTTTAATTACTGGTCTTTATGTACTAGTCCTGTTCCACCCTTCTTTATAACCTTAATTCCACAACACTTTTTTCCCATTCTACTAGAGTCATATTGCTACTAGACAAACTAGATACAGTGCTAGGATACCACAATTCTCTTGAAAATAACATCTACTTGGAGGTATTTTTGGAGTAGGGAGGGGGCAGACAGAGACACAGAGAGAGAGAGAGAGAGAGAGAGAGAGAGAGAGAGAGAAACCTAAAGAGACTCCATGCTCAGCATGGAGCCTGCTGCAAGGCTCAATCCCACCACCTGGGATCACGACCTGAGCTGGAATCAAAAGTGGGACACTCAACCGACTGAGTTACGCAGGCATTCCAAATACCTTATATTTGAAATAAAATACTTTAATATTCTTAGGAAAAATATTTTAATATATTGAGGAATGTATTTAATATATTGAGGAATATATATGTATGTTTATATACCTGACTGTATTCTCATGTGGATTAAGGATTTAAAAATTAGAAATTTATTTTCCAAATTCACAAAAATAGTAGATACTTAACAAATATTAAACTCTGAAACCCAATATCTAAACTTGTAATTGGGAAAGTTAAATATCTCATGGAATTAAGAGACATTTTAGCCAATCAATCTCAAAAGTGCAGAAATAGCATAATTTGAGGCATACTTGTGAAACCATAAAACTTAGTACTCATGTTCTGCTTTAAGTTAGTAAATGGAATCCTATACTCATTAATAGTCTTTTCTTCACATTAAACACTAGCATACAATGTATCGTATAATAGCAATCTTGTCTGACAATATCCTTATTTAATTAGAAACATCTAGAAGCTCTTGAATAATACTAATTTTATTTCTCTGGAGAGGCAATCTGATAAAACAGTATAGTATAATATAGTAAAATTGGCATTACTCAATATCAAAAATGTGATTTAGGAGGAAAAGAATCAGGTTAAGTCTATGAGTTTTTAAAACCTGGAGATATTACCACAAGAATCTTTATCACTGGCCTTGGAAAGAAAACTAATGAAAGCCCCATTTTCCAGCTTTGCCTTTCCTTACTTTAATAAGAGGTAAAATGCTAAAGAAATAGTTATGTCAAAAGCCGATGGCAAGTAAATTAATATAATCTCCCTCCAGTTATCAACTGTCAGATTTTCTGAAAACTTGTGATAATAGGATCAGTTTTAGCTATTCATTCCAATAAAGATAACAGTGTGGTTTAAAAGATGTAAAAAGTGAACGTATTGGATCAAAAAATAATTCTTATGATTAAAATAGACTTTAGGAAGAAAAAATCCTTAGTTGATGTTATATATATGAGAAAATTTAAGTGATTGCCACACATACATGTTCAAAGATGTCTAATAAAAACATATTAATAGAAAAGTTTTATTAGAATTGGATAAAAATTCAAATCCCTACAGAGGTTACTATACATTTTAATTATTAGGCTCAAAGAAGTCATGCATATATGTTAATCATTTCAAAATTAGTAGTGGGTGAGAGTCACAGAGAATTGATGTCCTTGTTATTCAAGTTATTTTCCTATGTGGTATTAACAGATTTTTATTTTTTATTTACTATTCTCTGTTTATTTACTGTAAAGAGAATTTTTAGTTAAAAAGTAATATTAATGAGGGGCACTTGGGTGGCTCAGTCAGTTGAGCGTCTCACTTCAGCTCAGGTCATGATCTTGCGGCTTGTCAGTTCAAGCCCCACATCCAGCTCTCTGCTGTCGGGCAGAGCTTGCTTTGGATCCTCTGTCCCCCTCTCTCTGCCCCTCCCCTGTTCGAGCTCTCTCAAAAATAAACATTTTAAAAAGTAATATTAACAATCACTTTTACTATCTCTCAGACATTACCATATGCTTTAACTATATTTATGTTAAATCTAACAGAATATTACTGATTTTTAGTAGTTTTTTTACATTCAATATTTATTTATACTTACACTCATATGTATCTTAGGTTGCTCTTCCTGAATTTTCATACTTTGGTCTGGGATTCTTTTATTTCTTCCTAAAATATTCTCCCTAGACTACCTTTTTTAGTGCATATCTACTGGTATTGAAGACTTTTAGCTTTTGTTTGGCTGAACATGTCTTTATTTTGACTTGGTTTTTGGAAGACTTTTTCTTTCTGGGTGTACAATTCTTTTATATAATTTACTTTAAAGATGACATTCATTAACCTAAGATCTTCAAAATTTCTGAAATTTAGTTTTCAGTTATATTTTTGTTCTTTAAAAGTATCATATATATTTTTTCTTGGCTTAGAATATAGGTCTCCTTGCTTCTGGTTTTCTTTGTATTTATTCTGATTGATATTTGCCAGCTCTTGAATCTCTAACTCAGGTCCATTTTAAAATTTTCAGAAACTTTCAGCTCCTACTGTCTCAAATACTGCTTTAATCTCATTCACTCCCTCTCTCTTTTTTTTACTCTTCTGGGATTTTGTTTAATAATATGAAAGACGTTTCCACTCTTCCCTTATATCTATATTTCACACTCTTTTTTTTCTATTTGTATCCTTTCCTTATCTGTGCTCCTATCCAGATATTTTTTCCGGTCTATCTTTCAGTTTACTTATATTATGTTCTCCTGTCATTAACTTATTGTTGAATCTATCAAGAACTTTTTTGGGTTATTGTATTTTCCGGTTCTACGTGTATTTACATTTGTTTGTGTACGTTTTGATTCTCTGATGCTATAAACCATCTTCATTTCTATTTTTACATATTTTCCTCTGTTTTTGTACACATTTTAACCATAAGCATTTACAAGATGTCTCTTCAAATTCCCAAGTCTAGAACTGCTGGGTAGTTTTGTTTGTTTTCTTTTGACTTTAGGTCATTTGGCTCTCATGCAATGGGTAAGATGTTTTCAGTGAATGTCAGGCCTTATGCATAAAATTCTATACAGTCCCCGAGTGATTTTGTTTTCTTTCTACACAGAGGATTTACCTTTACCTTTGCTTAGCAAGATAGAGGTAATAATTGCCCTCTATCAATCCAGACCACAATGAGTAAGACTTGTGTCATATTTTGGGTAGGTTTCTACTCTCTGTTCTACCTCTAGTCCCAAAGCCTTCTAGGCTTAGTTCCAAGTGAGCCTGGGATGTCCTGCAACTCTGATGTGCATCCAGACTGCACTGTGAGTCAGGTCCCTAAAGTATCTTTTGTTTCCTTTTGGGTCTGAAAAACTGTTACAAGATCTTTTTCCCTCTGTTTATTAGTATTGGTCTATTCCCCAGGCACTGTGCTTAAATCCTTACCTTTTGCTCTGGTCTCAAATTTGGAAACTGGCCTGAGGGAAATAGCTGCTACAGAATGTCATACTGGATTCCAGCACAACTCCCATTTTCTTAGAATTCTGTTTCATCGAGTCTTTGTTACCTTTGAGGATCTCTGATGCCTTCAAATATATTTAATTTGTTTCCTAACTTTTCATATAACTGGCTTCTGTTGCTGTCCACTGTAGAATAGTTCATCTGCTGCAGGATAATCCATATTTTCCAAAAGCAGAAGTATGTTTTTGTGAGTTGATCAAACCATTTAAATGATAATTTAAATATTCTTTTACAAAAAAAAGAGGCTGTATTGCTACCTTTGAGGACAAGAGTTTTAGGTGTCTATCTGCCATCTCAAGTATGTACTTCAACTATTTTCAGTTGCAAGGGACCAGGTAAAAAGTTCAACTACATCTGAGAAAATACCATAATTATGCAAATTTCTCATGAAATGAGCGGCTCTGCTGAAAGAGGAGTCACCATATCCTCCCAAATAATGTGCATTTCTTTCTACATACTATGTATTCTTTCTAAAGAATAAATAAGCATATTTATTTGAATAATTTGATTAAATAGAGCTTGTCATCTAAAACTGCAATTTTTAAAGAGTTCTAAACTCTATTTGAAACAATAATTTGAGGGGTGCCTGGGTGGCTAGTCAATTAAGCGTCCAACTTCGGCTCAGGTCAAGATCTCAACGTTGATGAGTTTGAGCCCCATGTTGGGCTCTGTGCAGGCAGCTCAGATCCTGGAGAATGCTTCTGATTCTGTGTCTCCCTCTCCCTTGGCTTCTTCCCCACTCACACTCTGTCCCTCTCTCAAAAATAAATAAACATTAAAAAAAATTAAAACAATAATTTGTGTTTGTCCACATCATAACATATATAAAAGTAAACTTGAGCTATGCTTCCTTTCTGAAAGTAACAGAAACAAAATGAAAATATAAGGGGCATGATATAATGGTTTAAGACTTAGTGTATAGAGGTCTTTCTAAGTAAGACAGGAGATCCAGAAGCCATCTTATACAAAAGTGATAGCTGCAACTATTCAGATTACCCATATGCATATTACTTTCAATTCTTGGTGTCATAATTGCTTATTCTCCGGCTTCCAGGGATATTTTTCTCCTCTTTGCTGCTGACATTTGCTCCCAAAGTCACATAATTAAATTGTTATCACCAAAACAGTAAATTCCAAAATCTCAAATCCTCTAGGAATCACTGGAAACATCACTGAAATAATTCCTCAAATCAATTATATCTTCAAACTTATTGATTCAATTGTTTTCACTATTATATACTACTCTGACTTTCTCGAAGGTTCAAGAATGAAGTATCTGCTCTACCCTTTTCGTTTCTTTCTTTCTTTTTTTTTTTAATGACCCAAGGCAGCCCTCTACCTTTCCAGAGAGCTACAGGTAACCCATATCTGCTGACTGGCACAAAAGAAGAAAGGTTTTGAGCCTGGGAACCTTCCAGGTAACCTTTTCTGAGAACTGCCAGGAGGCTGACATTGCTTACCTCCTCACAGAACTTAAGAAAACCAGAAATTTGGCCAGCAGAGGGCGCACAGGAAACCCACATGACTGGGTGTCCAGGCAGCCTGCTCTGCATTAGAACCTTTCTCACAGGCTTCCATATGAACCTCACAATAACTCCAGAGGAAATTGTTAACATCACCACTTTTTAGGTGCAGAAACTGAGGAAGAGAGGGAAGCTACTTGCCCCAAGTGACACAGACAGCAAGCGACAGATGCTGAAATTTAAAGGTACTGTAACATCTGTCTGCCCAAGTCAAGTTTAAGGCTCTCTGACAGCACCATCTCCACATGGAAGGGTCAGGAGCCCTCAGTCGTTCAGCTCTACCACAGATCAGTGTGTGAACACCAGGCCTTAGTGTCCTCATGGGTAAGATGACCAAATGAGATGAGGTGAACATGGGTGCCTGGCAAGCTCCCACCTCCCTGTGAAGGGAGGCTGCCTCATCACTTCATTGTTGTGTTGGCTCTGGTCATGCAGGAAGGGGGTTCCTGGCTCCTGTATTGCATTGTGCCTCTTATGAACGGAACCAACCACACAAGTCTATCCCTTTTAGATACTTCTTTGTAAATAGCCTCAATACCTTTGGGCCACATTGCTCTATAAAAATCAACGGACAGAGAACGAGCATCATTAACAAAGAAAACTGCATACTCCGTATGTGGAATTTATGTTAAATTAGTAAGCCCAAACCTCAAGTGAGCCCTCAATCTTCCCAGTCTTCAAGTCTTATAATCTTCCAATAAGTGTGGGCTTCTATGCTCAAAAATTATGTCTGCATGTCAGTTAAGATTCACCAGAGAAGGAGAACAACAGCATATATACTTCAAAATGTGTATATATATATATATATATATATATATATATAGAGAGAGAGAGAGAGAGAGAGAGAGAGAGAGAGAGAGGCAGAGAGACAGAGAGACAGAGAGGGAGGGAGAGGGGAGAGGGAGACATATTTAGGGATTGGCTGATGTATTGTAGGATTTGGCAAATTTGAGATTTTTAGGCAGGCCAGCAGGTTAGAAATCCAGGTAACAGTTGATGTTACAGTCTTGAATCCAACATCCACAGGGCATGCCATTAAGCTGAAAACTCAAGCAGAGTTTTTATGTTTCAGAACTTGAAGCACAATTCCTTCTTTAGGCAACTTCACTTTTTGCTCTTAAGATCTTCAACTGACTTGGGGCGCCTGGGTGGCTCAGTCGGTTGGGCGTCTGACTTCAGCTCAGGTCAGGATCTCACGGTCCGTGAGTTCGAGCCCTGCGTCGGGCTCTGGGCTGATGGCTCAGAGCCTGGAGCCTGTTTCTGATTCTGTGTCTCCCTCTCTCTCTGCCCCTCCCCCGTTCATGCTCTGTCTCTCTCTGTCCCAAAAATAAATAAACGTTAAAAAAAAATTAAAAAAAAAAAGATCTTCAACTGACTTAATGGAGCCCACCCACTTTATGGAGGATAATCTGACTAAAGTTAATCTAAAGCTAACTAATTATAAATATTAATCACATGTGTTTACTTTCACAGTCACGTGTAACCCAGTTTTGACAAAATTGGGCACCACGGCCCAGCCACATTGACATAAAAAATGAAGCATCACAATGTGTCTCTTATTAATTATTATTATTAATTGCTTTCTTATTCACTCACACATTCACACATGTACTGCTAATTTTAATTACTGTATGTCTTTTCCTATCATATATATGATATATATGATACAGGTATAAAATCTGGTGGAATATATTAGATTGTAAATAGTGTATTTTAATGAGAGAGAGAGGGGAGAAAATGAGAGACAGGAATATGCATGAAACCAAAGATCTCCTGGTAACTGTAACATATTCCTAAGTTGGGAGAAATATATACTTAATACTTATGTCATAGATACATGCCATGTAATCTATAAATACAATAATGCAGAATATAATATGTAACAACACAGTATACAATATATATATGTATATTACTTTCTTTCCCCAAATGAGAATTAATAAGATTTAAATTTTTGATCAAAATTAAAGAAATATTTTTAAGATCTATATAAATAATGATCCAAAATTTACTCAATGCAACAGCTAAAAGTAGTATGAATAAGCAAGGATTATCAATGGTTATGTAAACAAAGTATTTAAATGCATTCTGGAACAATAATCATTAAAAAATGATGTTGATGTAATGGAATAAAATGTTTTGAAGAGACAAAAATTACTAAGATCAGTGCTGAAATTATAATTGTGTTTGGAAAGCACAGAATGGAGGCATCTCTACTGGGCTGCTAATATTTCTCTTTTTAACTTTCCCTTTTAATTAGCTTCAAATCATAAAAATAAAATAATTTCATCATTAAGTAGGTTTAATATAGAAGATTTTTTTAAGAGGTACAGACTGAGGAATCCTTGTTATACCCATCTATAGATTCATAAATCTTCGAAACTTTAAATGACACATTCCAACCCAAATAACTTTCAATTGTTTGGCAGATGTTTATATTTAGAATCTCATTAATAATGTTAGATTAACAAATTAACTAAAACTACACTAGTTAAACACACTTTAAATATCACTGCCGAAATGAACCACTGTTACTTTTGGGTCTGTATCTGGTTGAAAGTCTTATATAGCTCATCTTTTATGGGCCTGGAGATGCCTATGAAATACGAATTCATGAGTTAAAGGAGTGAATTTAAAGTAGAACAAGACTGCAAACAATGAACAGAAACTTGTGTTTCAGATGTAAAGAAGATATATATACATTTCACCTGGTTTTATATTCTTATATCACTGTTTGATCACACTGAAGAGAATATCTAATTCTACATTTTACCGTAATAGCACTATGCATTATTTTTATGTTTATACTACTAGGAGATTTTTGTTGTACAGTTACAAGGTGAGGATAATGTAAAAACCTTTTAAAAGTATGCTCAGTGCCATCTTCCTAAATAGGAAAACCTTTCCATGTCTGAAGAATAGACAAGCTGGTAGAATGAGGTTTTCACTCCCATTTTAAAGGGGATGATTATAGAAGCATAATATTGAGCTAGAAGGCGGAAATCAGGCAGATTAATCTCATTACTAAAAAGTCAACAGGAAGGAATAAATTACATAAACAAAACATCTGGATTATTGAAGAGAAACTAATTAACATAGTAGGAAAAAAAATGTGCCTGCCCTCTGAATTATGAAGGCACATTATAAAGGGTATAATCAGAACACTGAAAATGATTGCCGACACATTCTTGTAGCATACACATGTTCTCCCTAAGGAGACATATAATTACAACAAATTGTATTCTAAATATGTATCTGTAATTTTGTAGGCATGAGTTTTCTTGTGAATTCAAACATTTTTAAGTCACCAAAATGTGTCTTTTAAAAGCTTAAATTATTTGGAGGACCATGGCTTAATATTTCAATTATTGACCAAATCACTAAGTAGTTACTAAAATAAACTATTTAACATTGTTCTTGAGAAGAGATGTAAAGCACTGTTTTATACTATAATAATATATGTTTGAATTTAGAAGTGTAAAAACCAGCCATGTAATTAAAGAACCTATTTACACTATGACATGAAGATGACCAAATACTCTAGCTCATTTTTCTCATAGGTTATTAAAGCCAAGAAATAAATACCACCAGGAATACAATAAAATTAGGCTTATTGAGTCTTCTGTAGCAAGGAAAATATATCCCAGAGGAAATGAGGATGTCTTAAGAAAGTTGGAATAGGGAGACCTCTTCTAGGATTTAGGATTGTGGTAGAGAATTTTAAGGAGGGATTAAATAAAAGAAAGATACTGTCAAGAAGTGAGGGCAATACAGTTGGATTTCTTAGTAAGTTCCACATATAAAACAAGAGGCTAAAAGTGGGACTATTATATTTGGTTAGCTGGAAAAGAGAATTATTTAGTTATTTTTGTGATTGCCAAGTGGCCCTCTGTCTGTCATACTGTGAATATGATTGTAATGTTGACTTTTTTGAGTTTCACAGTTTAGTTTCCAGCAATGCTATTGTTTGCTAAGAAAAAATCCAAATTACCAAAATTCTTTGTATCTCTTCACTAATTTTTTCCCCAAGATAAATTAAATAACAAAATAGTGCTATACTGTGTATGTAAGCACACAAACACTTCTATATTGTATTGTAGAAGCTATTTTTCCTTTCAATTTGTATATAACATCTGCTTGAGAACATTTTTGTGAAAGTTATTTTATGAATGAGTGATGCAGGCATCAATTTTCCCACATGGCTGTCTAATTTCTATTGGGCCATTTATTGAAGGCCCTTCTCTGTATTGCCACTTTTTCTTGCAGATAAAGTACCCATGTAAGCTTGGGGAAGTCCTATGGTGGGCATGGAGCCTACTTAAAAATATTAAAATATATTGGTTGCATAAATTATTGTGAACTGATATCTGTACATTATTAGTTCATGAAATTAATAAACATGATACAGGGGCGCCTGGGTGGCTCAGTCAGTTGAGCATCACACTTCAGCTTAGGTCATGATCTCGCAGTTTGTGGCTTTGGGCTGGTGTCAGGCTCTGTGCTGACAGTTCAGAACCTGGAGCCTGCTTCGGATTCTGCTTCTCCCCCTGTCTCTCTGACCCTCCCTCCCTCACGCTTTCAATCTCTCTCTCTCTCTCTCTCTCTCTCAAAAATAAATAAACATTAAAATTTTTTAAATAAATAAAAGTAAATAAATAAACACCATATACATCAATAATGGTTAAAAGTTTTCTGTATTGGTATAATTCAATAATGGTTAATACTCTGTTTTAGATATTTTTTGTCAGATTTATTTCTTGATGTTTGATATTTTGATGTCACTGTTCCATGATGTAATAAAGCAGGACATCTAATTGAGCAACATCAAGATAAAGAAGTAATGTAGTACCAGGACATGGAGCCACCAATTATCATTTTGGTTTTTTTCTTTAAGTTTTTATTAAATTCCAGTATTATTAGTTTCAGGAGTAGAATTTAGTGATCATCACTTACATGTTACTTTCATTCATTGTCTTATATTTTGTTCTCAGATTAACTAATGTCCTCACTTTTATTCATACTTATTTGATGTTCTCTATACCTTTACGAAATTAGCATGCGTTGCTGAACAGTACAGTTTAATTTGTTCCGTATTTTGCAATTTCTACAAATAGGATTATACAATGTGAAGTATTGTGCTCAATATTGTGTTGAGTCCCTTCTATGCATTTGTAGTTTTATGCAGTTTTTTCTTTTTTCTTTCTTTTTTTAAAATATTCATTGCTTTTAGTTTGAAGTATACAATTAACTTATCCATTCAGTTTGGGGATAATATAAATAATGCTGTTATTGTACTTTTTGTGTATTTCTCTGGGAAGCCATGTGCATGCATATCTGTTGAGTATATACGCAGGAGTGTAATCTCTCTGACATAGCATGTGTTTATTTCAAGTAGATAATGCCAATTGGCTGTCCTCACAGGTTATGTACTTTTACATTCCTGTTTTAATTATGATATTTCCAGTTTCTTTCACAACTTCACCAACTCTAGGTCCTGCAACTGTTGTGGGGGAGGGCATTGATTTGGGTCTGCCCATTTACTACTAAGACTGAGAATATTGTTATATGTTTACTGATCATTTGACTATCTTCTTTTGTAGAGTGTCTTCAAGTTAATTGTCCAGGTTTTTATTTAATTGCAATTCATTATCTTTTTCATTTTTAGCATTTTAAACATAAATCTTCGGTATACCAGCCTTTATGACTTGTTTGTGTTGCAAATATCTTTCCCACTGTTGTTTTCTTTCTACTCCCTTAATGGTGAGTTATGGTCACATGAAGCTCTGTTTAGTCAATCTATCAAGTTTTTCATTTATAATTAGTATTTTATTTAAGAAACTCACTGCTTCGAGATAAAAAATATTCCACCATATAAACACTAAAAGCTCTATTTTTTTGCCTTTTACATTTTGGTTTGGAATCTAACAGAATTAAATTTTTGTATATGATATAGGGTAAAGACCAAATTTCCTCATTTACCATGTGACTATCCAATTGGCCCACACTGTTTCTAAAGACATATCATTAACCACTCTTCTCTATGCATATTCGTGTTTTTTTTTCATAAATCAGATATGCAGTCATCTATTTTTAGACTATACTTTATTCTAACGGTCTTTCTGCCTATTCTTGCACCAAAACTATACTGTCTTAGTTGCCAACATTTTATGGGTTTTGATATTTAGTTAGATTGATCATTCCATCTTGTCCTGTACAATTGTCTTGGCTATTATTAATAGTCTGCATTTAGACTTAATTTGTAGAATCTCTTATCCATTTTAACACACACAAACACATAAAAAGATTTCCATGAATATCATTGCATGTCCTTGGTTTTGTAAATCTGTCTAGAACAAGTTAAAATTTTATAAGTTGAGTGCTATGAACTGTAGGCATGATATATCCTTCCATTATTTATATCTCCTTAGAATCCTTTTAATATAATACTTTGCAAATATCTATGGAAAAATCATACACATTTTAAGTTATATTTATTCTAATTTTTTAATGTTTATTTATTTATTTTGAGTGTGTGTGTGTGTGTGTGTGTGTGTGTGTGTGTGTGTGTGAGCAGGGGAAGGGCAAAGAGAGAGGGAAAGAGAGAATCCCAAGCAGGCCCCGTGCTGTCAGCACACAGCCTGACATGGGGTTCAATCTCACAAACTGAGAGATCATAACCTGTCCCAAAATCAAGAGTCAGACGTTCAACCAGCTGTGCCACCCAGATGCCCCTAAGTTATATTTCTCTTAAATATTTGACATGTTTTAATGCTACTTAAAGTGGCATGTGTTTAGTTTTAGATTTCTAAATCTTGTTTTGCTATTTAGGTCCTAAAATTTAGGACCTTCTTAAAACAAGGTTCTTGCTCTTTTCCACATGTCTTATCATATGCCTGCAGTCAGTCATCCTGGACATTATCTTGTAGATATGGCAATGGAAAACAGTAAAATGAAGAATGTGCCAATTAGCAAGTGCTTGTCAGGCCTCTGATGATGCTACTATTGACAGGTTTTCATTGGGCAAAACAAATCACACAGAAGAGCTCTCCCACTTTCTTAGCCAAGCAGTTTTTAAGTATGCATCAGTGAAATTAATCTACCTGAATTCACCTTCTGGCCACAATTTCTTATATCTTCCCCATATGTAGTGTGTGTTAACACCTATCCAGGGACCATACATATCTCATCAAATCCTAGCTCTGAACTTGGAGTCTAAGAACTTGTGATGTACATTTGGTCCAGATGTAGCACCAGGTGTGCTGCTCCTCTTGATTTGGACACTTACGAAAGTAAGAGACCACTTATCTGTGCCTCACACACCCAAAATGCAATGGCCACTAAGGAGAGGATAATTTATAAGCGCTCCAAGTGAATAGGAGAAAAATGGGAGATAGCTGTTGTCACTGGCCCAGAGCTATTCTGCAGTCCAGCTGGCACATTTGGCAGGTACCCAAACTATGGTGGCAAGGAATGTTCAGCCTTTTGGAAGTCGCTTCTCCAGTCCATTTTTCTCTGTAACCTTTGATTCTATCCTCTGGGAAGTCCTTCTTTTTTTACCCTTCTTCGCCACTTCTGAATGAGGCATTGGGCTACATGCTCTTTATGCAGCATCCTTAGTGTGTTTCCAGCCTGGAGAAATTTGGAGGCCTAAGGTATATTTCCATCTTGAAACTTTAGTCCCTTTTAATCCAAGGTGGATGAACGTTTGCTAATGGCAGTCGCCATGAAATGTGTTTCTTATAAATGTGAATTCATTCCATTCCAAGTGTCAAAAGCCACATTCACAAACTTTTAAAGTCGTGCCTCTCCCTACATGTCTAACCATTGCCACTCCTGTGCTGCTGGAGACAACGGCCCTGAATCTCTAGAAATGTTTTGCCTCACAGGTCATAGTCCTTTAACTTTTCCAATGGTGTTGACAAAGGAACTGACAGCCCTGCCTTCCACGTGGGCTTTGCCCCCAGATTGAGAAATCTTTTTTGTTGAAAGAGGCCAGAGATAAGATTTTATTTTCCAACCTAGACTGTTTTGAGCTCTTTTTATTTCATCTAAAATTTGCTTGCAATCTCTCTAGTTCCCTTTTTAGCTTTCCTCTTTCTTTTAGTATCTTATGTTCACCTAGTAAAATCCACACGCTATGCCAACATTCTTCTCAGAAATCTCACTGCTCAAATTTTGAAGTTTATTAGGGACCCTTTTCTGTCCTTCAAGATACCACACAGAGCAATCTTCTCATCTGTTTCACAACTGTATTATATGGATTACAAGTTTTCCAGCCCTCTGTAACAGTTTTCTTACCACTTTTCAGCTCTGGCAACTAGTCTCTTTAGTATTTTGCCAGCTTCTGCTAGTGACCTGGTCTCAAAACCCAAACCTCAGAGTTTTTTATTGTTATTTTTCCAGTAGCACCACACTCCCTATAATAAATTTCTGTCTGATATAGCCTATAGCAACATAACAAGCCCCTCAAAACTCCTTCTCTCCGTAATGTATGTGTTTGTTTCTCTGTCAGCAGTTCTCAAAATGTGCTCAAAGGTCTTTTGGAATCCCGAAGTCTCTCAAGGGTCTATAATGTCAAAATTAGTTTTACCATAATTCTAAAATATCATTTTCCCTTTTCACCCAAAAATGTTCAGCAGAGTTTTTCAGAGGTCAGACGAAATGTGATGACATGCTTTTTCTAAATGTTAATGGAATGGTTAACTGTGTATTCTTGTTTTTCCCATAATTTTCTAAGTGAGTAAGTTCAAGGTATAAATATGGCATTTTCAGAGACTAATTCAGTTTGTCCTCAGTATTTTTTATGCTCAGTATTTTTGTGCTCTGCTGAAATGTGTTTGCTTATATTTGACATAAACTCTGTAACCTTATTATGGTCCACAAATTTGGAATTTTTAAATCCCCATGTGGCTCCATGAATCAAAACATGAAGAAAGTATGCTTCCCCTCCCCCACCCTTGTGCTCTTGATGGTTATAGTATTTTAAAACTTTAAAAAATATTTAAAATTTATCTAAAACTGATGTTACCTTAGATTTTAATAATCTAATTTTCTAATTTTCTTGTTAATCGCAGACTCTTTTGTAGGTTTAGTCCATTCACTATTTCTGTACTATCGTTGTTCAAGACAACAGGTCCATGGAGAAATGCATCATGTTTCTGAATTCAGCTTCTTCTCAGGGAAAACAATCAAAACCATCTGAAAACAACTTAGTTTTAATATCCCTTTACCTTAGTCTGCCTTTTACATATGAGATTGAGAAATATTTCATATTGATAATGGATATATTGTCAGAAGTTTTTTTTTTTTGGCTCATATTTTTTGGGGAAAAGATAAAAGCACCTGAAAGCAATTTTTAGTTAATTGGTAAGGCTTTTATAGTTAAAACTTTAAACTTTATTTTCCATTTACTTCTTAAGTAGGACCTACTTTTGTATCTTTGTGGAATATGTACAAAAGATAAAATGACAGAAAATGGAAATATAAAAGCCGAAATATATTACTCTCCACATGTAAAATGTGTTTGGTTGATTCCATCTATTAAATTTTATCCTAGTATATTTGAAAATGGATGAGACAGTATTTGCTTTTTAAATATGCCCATCAAAGAATCTGAGAAGAATGAATCTTTTACTAATCGACACCAAATTAAATATGCTTCTTATTTCACTATATGCCACTATAATAATGCTGCTAGGTTTTACTTTATGATTTCACCATAAAAATCTCAAAATCTTTTGCAACTCTAAATGCAGTATACAAATGATATTGAAGTTTATGTTACATAAATTTTGTAAGATTGATGACATGGAAATTACCTGAAAATGATTCATATCTTTTAAAAAATTAGTATGTATTTGGGTATCAGAATTTGCTCACAAAGAATTAGGTCAGAGCCAAAAGTTGTTCATGTCGTTTTTCTCTTCAGCTCATTCTTTAATCCATCCTCTTCTTTCTCTCTCCACTTGTATCTCCTGAGTCCAAATAACCATGATTTCCCACCTCACCCAGTGTAGTGCCCTGATAACCAAATTTCCTGAATCTACTTACTCTCTCCAAGTCCTACTCTACATGTAAGAGTGATATTTTAAAACTGCATTTTGTTTATTTCATTGCCTCCATTTCTCAAAAATTTACTTTAAATGATATATATATCAATCAAAATTAGGTTTGGCCAAGCATACCCATTACAATAAATATAGCAGTGTCTAAAAAGAAATAAAATATCATGTTTTTTCATAAAATAAATTTTGAAGTAAAACTTTTAGGGCTGATTTGTTAATTCCACGATGTCATCAAGAAACCAGGCTCTTGTTGTTTCACTCTACCATCTTCATTTACTGAGTGTCTTTCACAAAAACCACCTCATAATACGAAATGGCTGATATAGCACCAGCAATTGCATCCATATTGCAGGAAGTTGGTAGAAGAAAATTTGACCCTCACAGCTGAGTCAGATTCTTTTAAACAGGCTTTTTACATTTCATACAAATACTTTGTTTTACTGTGATTGGGGAGAATTTGGTCACATGATTACCTCATGCTACCAGAAAGGCTGGGTGAAATCTTTACTCTGTTTTACTACAATGTGAAAAGGGATAATTGGCGGGCAATTAATGATGGCTACTACAGTTTCCATTTTTCCTAGAATAAAATTAAAATCTCTACTATGGCTTGTGAAGCCCTGGATGTTCCAAATCTTGCTCATTTCACACATCATCCCTCCAGTAGTGCTCTGTGTTGAAATTATATTGACCTTCCCCCAGGTTTCAAATATGGCACATACACTCTTAATACCTTATTTTCTATTTCTTTAAAATACTTACCCTCACTTAAAAAAAAATTCTGCTTAACCTAAAGATCTCTACTAAGCACATTGCTCAAGAGATTATTCCTTGATCCTTCCCCTTACACAATTAACTCTCCCTCTTGATTATTCCCATTATCATGCATAAATTTTCTTTATAACACTTATTTTAATTACTCATACATGATTGTTTGATTATTTGGTCAAAGAGATATTGATTGTCATGAGAGCAAAAATTATATTTTTTGCTCATAATTATTTTTCTGGGTTAATTAGATTGCCTTGTAGTGATGCAATTTGATAATTAATTGATTGGATGAAAGGCTGAAAAACAAATGAACAGAGCTTGATACAGTACTAACACAGTGAATTACTATTTTTTGGAAGATTATATATTTTTAAAGATTAAATAGACCTGTTTTTTTTCCAAATGATGGAGAATATCTATTGCTATTTTACTCTCCTCAAATCCTAGTGAATTCACAAAAAAATTTAAACTTTTATACACTATGAAGGAAATTAGACAAACACTTTAAACCATGAATCAAAATGAGGGGACATCTTGAAAAAAGTAGAAGCAGTATTATTCCTGGAATACTGAATATCATAGATTTTGGGAAAATAAGTAGCCAGGCACTTCAAAAGATAAGGAATAACCATAACAAGACAACCTGAATTTTTGTATTTAGTAAATTTTCAAATGCATATCGATGAAAACTTAATGTTAAAATCTGAATTTTAAAAATGAAAAATGTGAAGGATTCAGACAAATACCTTATGGATTAAAAAATACAGATAATATATCTTTCAAAACTACCTTAAAATGAAGGGTGCCTGGGTGGCTCAAGCAGTTGAGCATCTGACTCTTGATTTCAACTCAGGTCATGATCTCTCAGTTTGTAGGACTGAGCTGACTGCACAGATCCTGCTTGGGATTCTCTCTCTCCCTCTCTCTGCCCCTCCCCTGCTTGCTCTCTCTCTCTCTCTCTCTCTCTCTCTCAAAAATAAATTAATAAACTTAAAAAACCCTTAATATGAGGTAAATGTGTTGATGAAGTCTCAAAATCTATAACAGTAATGACACCAAAAGAAATACAAATAAGTAGAAATCAGTAAAATAACACAAGAGAAAAATTAAAATGTTGCAGAGATTAAAAACATTAAAGCCCTGAACTATAAATATTTATATCTTAAATAAAATTCAGGATGTTTGCAAATTTTACAAATATCATAAAATTAAACAGAAAAAAGCAATTTAAATATTTGTAAGAATATGCGTGCTAGATGATTCAGACTTGGAAAACCTAACTACACACACACACACACACACACACACACACACACACACACACAAGAGTGAAAAGGCTAAAAGAAAAGGCTAAAAGAAACTGGAAAAAAGATAAGAATAACTAGAACATAAAATTAAGATATTCTCAAATGTGTCTCAAAAGAAGAAAGGCTTCAATCTTGTGACAAAAAGGGCACAGCAATCATTGATAAATTTTAGACTGAAAGATTTCAAACAAATCCTATTGTTCTACAAAACCTTAAGTGTACAAGGTGACTTGATCACATTCCTATTGTTCTATTCTACTAACTACAAATCATTTAATGAAAAGCTCTCAGAGGATGAAGAGCTTTTGGTTCAGGAAGGCAGGGCATATATGTTCAAACTAGGCTACTTCTACTTCTGACTTCTATTTCTGTTGGTATACCACAGATTGTTACATGTTTGTCAAAACAACAAATCCTCAGATTTTGGGACAGATAGAAATTGAGCATCTAAGACTCATAGACTGGTTATCTCTAGGCATCCTGGTAGAGTAGACAGTTAATCATGAGCTGGAGACCAGGACAGTGATACATAGGCCATGACATCCTGACCTTGTGGCTTCCAAGACCATGAAGCCCTTCCAAGACCAAGAGCCACCAAGAGAACGCAGAGCATGCGTTCTCTTCTTCCATCTCTGCCCCAGGGCATTTGCATTGTGGTTTTAGCTTTCCACCCCAATGAAGAAAGGCAGCCTGGACAGTTCTGGACAAACCTTGTAAGGTCAAAGACTCCTTCTCCCAACCTGTGGGAGGAGTCCCCCAAATGATTGGAATCAACGTCCATTAGAGACCACCCCACTGTATGATACAGCTCCTCCCAGGCCAATAAATATCTAATTCCAAAACAACCTAGGGGCTGGTTCTACTTCCCAGAACCTTCAGGCTCTCCTTTAGAGAGTGTACTGTTGTTTTAATAAGCTTGTCTTCTGCTTTCACTTTACACCTAATTCTCTAATTGTTTTCTTGCGTCAGTGGCAAGAGCCGAGACACAACCCTTTCCACGCTGACAATCCTTTTTACTCCATTGTGCCATAATTATTTTGCACTAAAGAGTTTGGAAGCACAGAATTAGAATATATTGCTACTCTTGGACAGATGAGATGGGCTTATAGAAAACAACACTACAGTAAAGACCAGGCCACAGAGAATGTTGAATGAGAAAACTTGTTTGAATGTTGAAGAGAAAACTTGGCCACCTGTTACATGGAGCTCCTAGAAACCTGGAGTCACCATCCCTTATGATGAACTTCTGGGGTACCTGCTGGTCTATACCTAGCCTTCTAGTTGCTAAGGGAGTAATATATAGGATTACAAAGACAGAAAGGCTTTTCCTTTGTGCTTAAAAAGAGAACTGATGCTTCGAAGATTGCTGTACAAAAAATCCATAAGCAAAAAGGAAGAAAGGACAAATGAGGAAGGAAAGGAAGGAACAAAGAAAAAAAGGGGGGGAGGGTACGAGAGGGGGAAGGAAGGAATGAAAGAAGGGAAAGAGAAACATAAGGAAGGAAAAAAGGGAGGGAGGAAGGGAAGAAGGGAAAAGGCTGAGCATGGGATTATATTAATTAGATTGTGGAAACAGCAAGGAAACATTTGAGGTAGGATGCATTGTATCTGTTCTTATATTAGTGGTGTATATTTTTGATTATGACTATCAGTGTAAGCAGTAATCAGTAAAGGAGGACATAACTACGCAAGAATTTATAAATGGAGGGGGTAAATAGGAGTTAATAATAACTTAATCAAAATGACAAAATAGGGATCTTGAATAAAATATGAACATCTAGCAAAAAAATAAAGAGAAACCATGAAGTAAAATTTATAGTAAACCAATTATATTACAAACAAAGATGTAATTTTTAACTACAATTAGAAGAAATGTCAGAGGAATAGGTTTTCTCATTAAAAGATGAAGACAGATTATACTAACATGCAAAACTTGGTTACATAATTTTATTTAAAACCTCAGAAAGATGAATAGGTAAAAAAATAGTTATTAGAAAAAATATAATTAAAAAGAGAGGGAAACACAAAACAATTAAGTGAATAATTTATGTCTTCAAGATAAAATTTGCTTACAAAAATAAGTATAATGAAGACATGTTATATAAAGATAAGTGTATTATATGAAAAAAATATAACAAATCTAAAACTATATGCATGAACACATATGGAAAATAATTGAATAAAATTCCTTAGAAATGAAACAACTTTTAGAATTACAAAATTATAAGAGGATATTTAAGCAAATTCAGTATCACAAAGATATGATAGACTGAAAAAAATGAAGTAAAAGATTTAATGCTTTGACTTATGGAGATTTAGAAGTATTCAGAGAATATACTATTTTGCGAACAGTGTGCACTTTTCACATGTACATAGAATATTTAAAAACTGAGCTCCTATACTGACATAAAGGAAATGATGCATGTAAAAAGGAGCCCATTTTACAGCACCTACTAATCCAACCCAAGTATATGACACTACTCTAGAGCAGATACTATTCTAGCCATTGAACGTATTAAACGCTAATACTTGCAACAATTCTATGAGATAGGTACTATTATGCCTTCTCATAAATTAGAGAGCTGAGAGAGGGTCACTAAACCACCCAAGTACACTCAGTCTGCAAATGGTAAATGTAGAGCTCAAACCTAGGTAGTTATACTCCAAAGACTTCACTCTTAACCACTATTTTTAACTGAATAGTAAGAGGTTAGGCTACGTCTGCAGAATATTTTTTTCCTGTGATTACCATAACAAATCCCTTCTTGTGTGAGAGCATGTTACTCCTCAGCAAAACTCTCGTCCTCCCTTTCTTCCTGGGTGCACAGCTTGAATGCATCTTTTCAGCTTGTTTTGCATGGATTGTGTCATTGTGATTGAGTTCTGGCTAATGGAATGTGAGTGAAAGTAGTTGTGCCAGTTTCAGACCAATCATAAATACCTCCCACTTTGCCCTCACCTGCTTTGAACACATGCTGAGTTAAATAATCCCAAAGATCTATAAGAGATCGCAGCTCCAGACTGAAGGATTCTGGTCCCAAAAGGATTGCATGGTGCAGGACCCCAGGGCATCTTGACTTCTTCTGAGTAAGAAATAAATTTTTATTGTGTTAAGCCACTGAAATTTGGGAGTATTGTCAATTGTGATAGCAGTTGGCTTCCCACAACAAAATACTCTCCCATAGGTATTTTATTCCAGTTAAATTCTTTCCATATGGAAGGATATTTAAGGAATGGAAAATAATATTCTCTTCAAGCATTCCACAGCTTTTACTAATGGAAACATATTGAACTTAATCACTTTAGACATGATCAACCAGCAATGTGGCCATCTTCCTTGGAGGAGTCCAGCAGTCTGTTAGATAGTCCTTTCCATGAGTTCAAGAAGAGACTCTGTTAATATCACCCACTGCTCTTCTAAGTCTCCTCCTAAGACCACCTGTGACTAGTGCAAGTGTTTCTGAAATTATGTCAGAACAATGTGTTAACTAGGATTTTTCTCCATCATTGTATGTCCGCAGTCAAGATTTTACATCTTTCAATTTCTCATCTAAATTTTTTCAAACCCCATTGTCCAGCATAGTCTAGCAAAAGCTCTGCAAAACATCAAATTATAATGTTAAAATATTCTAGTAATAAAATGTCAACCATAAAATACCTTATTAAAAACCTAATCAAATTCCTGGGGAAAAGGAATCTAAAAACTCAATTATCTTGCAGATGAAAATATAATAATGTCAAACATGAAGGAATTAAAATATGAAACCAATGTTTAACCATATTTGAGTAAAAAAATAAAGAAATTTGAGTCTATTATAATTTTACCTTCTGCTTTAGCCTTATCCTAAAAAGTTCTTGCTAGCTAGGAGGAATCAACTCTTTTCAGAAGTTGCTTCTTGGGCTGTTTTCTCTGGGAATGGATATAGTTTTCTCAAAATCTTTGCAGTTGGTTTACTTTAGTTAAAAGTTTCTGATAAGTATTATGCTTTAAAGAGTTCAGAAGGGGGTGCCTGAGTGGCTCAGTCGGTTGAGCATCCAACCTTTGATCTCGGCTCAGGTCATGATCATGCAGTACATGGGATCAAGCCCTGCATCAGGCTCTGTGCTGACAGCACAGAACCTGCTTGGGATACTCTCTCTTCCTCTCTCTATGCCCTTCCTCTGCTTGTTCTTGCTCTGTCTCTCTCTCTGTCTCTCTCTCTTTCTCTCAATAAATAAATAAACTAAAACAAATAAAAAGCTCAGAGAGTTAATAAGACACACTTGATTTTTTCAGCTCCTGTACCACTCCTTGCCAAATGTAGAAAATAAATCATTTTCCAATCCCTAGCACAGTAATCCAAAGTAAAAAACAAAAGTGCTAATCAAGCATTCCAACCTAGTGTTAATCCAATAAATTCCAATAACCATAGCAGAGACTCAGAATCTGAAAGAATGCAGAGCAGGAAAAGAAAAAAAAGTCAGATTTACCGTGTGAACTCAAACTCAACTAGCAGGAATCTCCAAGCGAGTACTTAATTTTCATATTACAGATTTCTAAATAGTGGAATTAGGATGTTTCCCCTATGCATGCTCTTTGTTCCCTCAAAGTCTAGAGATATTGCCATCTTCTTCTAAGTTTTATAAATGAATAGTAGTTCCAGTTAATATATTTTCTCTGAGTGGTTTTTATTTACATCCAGTGTACTCAAATCTTATTTTTATTTCCTCTTTACACTCCACATTTTTGCAACTTCCATGTAAATTGGGGGCTTTAGATAATGGCATCACTTCCACACTTAGCTGTGAACATACATGTTTATTCCTGTGCTATGATGGCTTACTCTTCTCTCTGGCCATGAGTTAGTTTAGCAGTAAGATGGCCTTTATGTTGTAGATGCTAAGCAATACAGAGTACATAGAATGTTACTGTTGAGACTGTGAATTCAGTTCCTTCATCCAAATTTCCCTTCGTGGCCCAACACAATGGAACTTGAAAACCACAGATGCCTACCTAGGCTCACAATAAAAATTTTCAATAATTTCCCTAGTGTTCGTTAGCATAGAAAATTCAGCTGTTTTGAAGTTTAAAGGCTACAGTTATGTTGTGCCAATTGATATGTAAAATGATCTAAGTCAGGTTCACCCTTGTCTACAATATTAAGTCAATTTTTTTGATGTAGTTCAAGGTCAGCAGCCTGAGAGATGTCTGCTCAAAATCCGTACTTGTTAGAAATATTTGTCTTTGCTGTGGTCAGTGCCATTGACTTTTGCATCTTAGGCTTTTTCAACCCAAAGTTCTGTGGTTTGCTTGCTGGACCTTGATCAGTCGGTATTTCTGAGTCCATCATATGGCCAACTTTTATGTTCTTTGCCTTGGCTGTCTTCCTCAATTCCTTCCCAGAAGCAAACACTGTGGGGTTGGTGCCCCTAATCTCCTCTGCACATTGTTCGATCAATCAATATATATTCAATACATATATTCAATATATGTGTGTGTGTTCTATAGATAGATAGAATATTTATCTATAGATATATAGATGTATATAGATAGATGTATGTATATAGAGAGAAAAATATATATTTATATACATATAAATATATATATTACATATACATATATATACCAATAAAAATGTAAGTCTCCTAGATATTAACTTGTGTCCTCAATATCCACAAGTGGTAACAGGAGAAGGTTGGACTTAAATATATGTCTCTTTTGTTCCAAAGGTCACGAACTTTCCACCCTCCAACTTTTGATCAGTAATCCAAGGAATAGGTATGTCAATACTTATATACTAGAAAACTTTAGACTGGGTATGTTTAAAATGAAAAATCAAGATTAGTTTTATAAACCGCCATTTAACCATCATCACCTTTTAAAATTAGGAACATATTATCAGTCTGGTTTAATTTGCCATCTAACTCAATCCTCAATCCTTTAATTTAGATTTTAAAGAAAATCAAAGATGTCATATTATTTTTACCTAGTGTCTTTTTTAGTTATCCCTAAAAGAACTAATGTTTTGACATAACTGTGATAGTATTATAAAACAGAAAAGTAATTAACAATAATCTCTTAATATTTAGGCAGTAATAAAATGTCCTGGATTATACATAACAACCTCTAACTGTATTATTTGTCAACAATTCCTTTGATAATTAGATTTGGGATGTCAAAGTTCCTGTATACTCCACTATCTTCTCTTTGACTTTCCGTTCATTCTTGTGGATGAATAGTCACATAAAGTAGATTTATTTTATTATTTCCATATTAATGCAGAAAAATACAAAATGGCTATAAAGAATTACCAATTTTATTTTTATTTTATCCAGTATTACATTTTGTAATGATAAAAGTAATATAAAGAATTACCAATTTAATTTATCTTTTATCCAGGATTTCATTTCATAATGATCCATTATTCATGAAGATTAGTTTTAACATAATATAGATAAAAATTCACCCTCAGGCAGTCATTGACTCCCAATAGGTTCTTATGGTTATACCTGTTTTTACATTAAATTGTTGAAATAGTAGCATATCAAGAGATTCAGTATCTCTCAGACTGAAATATAAGAAAAACAAAAAAGAGTTTCTAAAACGATAGTCTGATATACACAATGGAGTACTACGTGGCAATGAGAAAGAATGAAATATGGCCCTTTGTAGCAATGTGGATGGAACTGGAGAGTGTTATGCTAAGTGAAATAAGCCATACAGAGAAAGACACATACCATATGGTTTCACTCTTATGTGGATCCTGAGAAACTTAACAGAAACCCATGGGGGAGGGGAAGGAAAAAAAAAAAAGAGGTTAGAGTGGAAGAGAGCCAAAGCATAAGAGACTCTTAAAAACTGAGAACAACCTGAGGGTTGATGGGGGGTGGGAGGGAGGGGAGGGTGGGTGATGGGTATTGAGGAGGGCACCTTTTGGGATAAGCACTGGGTGTTGTATGGAAACCAATTTGACAATAAACTTCATATATTGAAAAAAAATTAAAAAAAAAAAAAAACGATAGTCTGAAAGACTTATCTTGGTACTGTTTAGTATTGCAACTAAAATGTCAATAGATGTTCACACTCACATTTGAAATTGTCCTATTAGTGTAACAAAATATATTTTAAATGGCCAAAGTGTTGCTAGAAATGTGAGAGTAAAAAAAAAAAAAAGAAAGAAAGAAACTTTAGTCAGCTTCCATGTAATATTTTAGGAATAAGAAAGAATGAAATAAAATAGAAATATGGATTAAAATCACAAGTGTTAAAGATAACTGAATTTATCTATGTGACTAGATGAAAATACCAACTTGAGACATAGAACTAGATAAGAAAGATGAAAAAACTAATCCCAGCTGCACTGTAACCATCAAGATTGAGCAGTATTCTACCTTATAATTGAGTCTCAGTGGCACAGTTCTTACATAGTTCACTATGACTGTTCCAATAAGCCCCTGTTAAAGTTAACAGACTTGAACTACACTGAAAATTCATCACCTAGAGGTGAGTATTGGATTAGTAGAATGGAACAAAAGAAGATTTTCTGTAGAAAGGGGATACACAATTCTAAAAATTAATCAGGATTTTACACTTGATCCTTACACTTAATCAGGATTTTAATGTCAGTATATGGCCTAGAATGTGTTCTAAAGAAAATTAGTGTGTCAATAAAACTAAAATATAGTGCAAGAATCCAGATATTCAGAAGTCATTTTGTGCTCTATATTTATGGTACATAAATCACACAACATAATTCTGTATTAAAGGAGTGCTTAAATGTGAGTGTGTATACATATATATATTTAATTCATTATTCAATAGACCATGTATTTTGAGAAATTTATATTAATGTTGACAGAATGTATTTCTATTATATTTTTTAACCTAATGTTTTCTCAGCTAAAAGAGGTTTAGCTTAAAATTGAGGAGAACTAAGCATTAGAATGAAATCTCCCGAGGCACCTGGATAGCTCAGTCAGTTGGGCATCCGACTTCAGCTCAAGTTATGATCTGTCATGTCTGTGGGATCGAGCCCCGTGTTGGGCTCTGTGCTGACAGCTCAGAGCCTGGAGCCTGCTTTGGATTCTGTGTCTCCCTCTCTCTCTCTGCCCCTCCCCTGCTTGCTCTCTGTCTCTCTGTCTCTCTCTCAAAAATAAATAAACATTAAAAAATTAAAAAATAAAAGAATAAAATCTCCTGGAACCTGAAAGTCTTAACCATACTCAAAAAAAAATTGCAAAAAAAACCCACCTTTATATATTGACTGAAGTTGATTAAAGGTAAGGTTATTAAAAAGATTACCTGGAAGTAGAGTTTAAATGAGGGCAACCTGAGAAAGTAAGATAAACAACAGACACATGAAAACATGTTCAACATCAGTCATTATCAGGGAAATGCAAATCAAAACCACAGTGAGGTAATGCCTCACACCAATCAGAATGACTAAAATTAAAAAAGATTTTGCTGAAATAAACTCATAAAATAAAACACATATGACCATTGGTAATTGTAAGACTACTATTGTTAAAAAAATATATGTATCAGCATGTGTGTGTGTGTGTGTGTGTGTGTGTGTGTGTGTGTAGAGATATAGAGAGAGAGACAGAGAGAGAGAGTGTAAAAACCAAATACAATTTCAATCTCCTTTATCCTGATTTAACATACACTCAAATTTCCTTGAGGCCCCAAATGATTAAATCATGGGTTCTTCCTTAGAGTATTAATCTACTCAATTGAAATGTCAGCTCTTATTTCATTTTTTTTTTGCTTTAAATGTCTTGTTAAATGTAAATCTCCATAAGCAAACACTGAGCAATCCTTTATTCAATAAGCAGGTGTTATTAGCACCCTCATGTGCATGGCAGCTTACTTATTAGTCTTTTCCAAGATGCACAAAGATGTAAAACTAAATAATAATACTGGTTTCATGTCCATTTGCTTTTTAGCCCAGCCTTGTAGAAAGCAATTATGGAATGTTAAAAGGGGATTATATGCAATAAGCAGAAGGTAAAGAGAAAAACATTTAAAAAGAGGAATAATTAGTTTTATTTTAGTACAACACACTAATATTTAAAATAGTGAAGGATACATTAGAAATTAGTTTTCTGATGAAATAAGCTTGAATGAAATTTTGTTGGCAAATTAAAATCAAATTAAAGCAATTAATGAATAGGTATTATGTGTCAGACACTGTCGGATACTTTTGATTAGAGAATAGAAAAAACATATCTTCATAGACGTGTAGTCAATGGAAGAGAAACAGTCATAAGTAGATAACTATAATATAACGTAGTATCTACCTTAATGGAGTTATTTGTTGAGAATACTTTACAACCTTGGATTTTCAAAATGATGTATCAACAAAATAACATTTAAACTGCACTTTAGATATGAATAGAAAAATTAAAGGAAGTTGAAATATAATGGAAAGTTGGGGAAATGGAAGGTGGTAAAGTTTTTTAAACATCTAATAAAGAAAATGGAAACATTTCTTACTCTTTCAACTCTAGTAGTTGAGACAAGTAAAACATAATTTGCATAATTATCATACATACTGGTACAGGCAGTCTGATTTAATTCTGAAATTCATGTTATTCTTAGTGTTTTTATAGATAATATTTTCATAATCAAGTCATATTATTTCTGTAATCAAGTCATATTAATCCCTTCCCTTTGTTTTACTGAGAGCCCAGTGTATACAGAAACCATTGGCTTCCTGGTCAATACACAGTGCTTCCATTTTTGTGTAAAAACTGTAACTATTTAGGGGAAGAGATAAAGTTTTCAGCAGAATTTTGAATGAAAACATTTACTTTGGGTTGAATAAGACCTTTTCATTTAACAAGAATAACTTAGCAGGTTAAGACAAAATAAAAGGACAGAGACAAAGGGCATGTATGGAATCCTTTATGCAGACTCTCCAACTAACCACAGAAACAGAGTTAGAGAATGTGAGGACTAGTTGAGAAATGTGCATCCTTGTAGCAATAAGGACATGCATTTATCCATGACCTCTACTTTTACAGCCCATCTCCAGTGAATTTATAAAACAAATTTGTCTTTGGAATTCTTATGTCTCATTTCTCTTCTTCCCTGAGGTAGCATACTTTTCCATTTCCAAATATTTCCCATCCTTATTGTGAATCTTCCACTGAAAAATTTAATGTTCTTATTCATTCCCTGATTTTTCTCCCTTTTACACATTCCTCAAATCATTAAACAGCTACCCTCTTAATCAGAGCTAAGTCTGGACTGGCTTATTTCACTATACTAGAGCCTTTAAGTCCTCAGTCTGTCAAACAATGGGCTAGAATAATATTTTTTGGTTTTACAGGAGAAATTCTTGGAAATGGAGTATGGTAAATATTTTTGACATCTGAGCTACTTTCCTGTATTGGTAGGAGAATGAGCTACTTTCCTGTATTGGTAACTTTGATGAAATTGAATCAGTGCTATATTGCATTAGTTCTCCTCCCCACTATTATAAGATATGGGTTCTTAATAGGATAATTTTGTACTGTATTAGATAAATTTAATATTCATGCATTATGAAGAAACATTGCTAATATGATAGAAAACTGCTAGGAGAACCAAATGATTTCATTAAAACTTAAATAAAGCTCACTTTGCATTTTTCCCCTCCTTGAATACCTGTCTATACTAATCAGATGGTAGGAAAGGCAGATTGGACCCTAGAGACTAAGTTGTACATAATCCATATTCTCACCACAATCGGATGTCACCTTTCAAGCACAAAATATTTCTACTGGATCGTAGTTGGAAATTTTAATATAGAAATATTTAGGATGTTTTAATTTAAAATGATCATCACTTGCTCTACTTAGTCCTGGCCTTGCTAATTTATGTCTATCATAATTGCAGAAAGAAGGCATTTGTGAGCAATACAATAACTCGCTGAATCTTCATGAGCTCTGAGTCAATAAAATGATGACACAAATTTCACATTCTTTTAATGCGACATCTGCTTCATCAGTTGAAAGAATTACACCCTTGCTTTGAAGGAGTCTTAATGACACAGACCAAATCTTAATAGATAGTAACTAAGATGAACACACTGTTTCATTCCATGCATAAAGAGAACACTATTTTAATTGCAACGGAATTAAAGTGTATGCTGGGTTTTGTAGATCTTCAAATATTTTATTTAATTTAGGTTTAATAAGATCATATGTAACTCTATAAATGAAAAAAAATAAGGCAAATTATTGGAAACTAAAATGAATAAGTACATTCATTTGTTTCAGATTTTATTTTACAAAATCAAAGATTAAATCATTTTTCTATCCTTACTATTTCAAAGGTTATTTGGCTTGCTTGATTCAGCTACTGCACAGTCAAAATGCAGAAAAATGTATCAAAAATAAGTTTTAGTTACTATCTATCACACTGACATTTATTAAGAAAATAATGCAATTGGGAATATACCCAAGTGACCAATTGGTCATTTGTCCTTTAGAGTATAGGAAACTTTTAGTACAGAATAAATTAGGAAGTAGTAGACATGTGCTAATTCTGGAAACAGTGCCTAATAGGCTTTGTGGAAAGTTGTGTATATTTTAGAAAACCATCAGTGCATGGTGTTTTCCAAAGTTTAGAGCTATTCAAGTTTATTTCTCAACTATAATTATGTATAATATATAACCATGCTGCTGAGGTTACTAATCAATTAACAACAGAGAAAATGATAGACTAACTATGTTGCATTCACAAGGATTCTTAAGATTTTTAGGTCCTTGGGAGCTATTCAAGATGGGTTTGACTACTCTTTAAGACATAGGCTCTCAAAATTATTTACCTAAAAAAAAAAGAAAAACGAGACAAGCACATTAACACAACATAAGGCTTAATAGTGCCAATGAAGAAAAATATATAGAGATTTATTGCCTACTAAGTCCAGGTACCAAATCTTTACAAATGACACATATATAATATACTCACACTTGTTTGTATGTTGATGGACAAACACTCCAATGGAAAAAAAATCTGATAATGGAAATTAAAATCAACAATAGCAAAATTTCTATTGCCATTTTATTGCTACTTCAACTCTCACTTGGACATTTCTTCATGCATTCCAGCCAAGGAAAAGTTAATCTGATTACAATGAGAAACATAATTACATTTTTAAAAATTTCTCAAATAGTGTTGGAACTTTTTAGATTTCACCTATTATTATTCAGGAGAATCTACTGGATTTAAATATACCTATATCTTAACTATTCTCAAACATTCTGTTTTTTCACACCCAAAAAATTAACTGATCATTGGTGCATGATATCCAAATTGCTTACTATCTTACTCTCAATGTTTTTATGCTTCTAAAAAAATTGACAAAATTATTTGAGCAAAGAATGTAAGAAATATTTGTTTTAAGCTCTAGAAGAATTTACTAAACAAAATAAAAAATCAATGTTATTTATCTGTTGTATAGTTGAGCTCAACTATAAAATTTGATCAATATTAGGAGTATGAAATCAAATACAAAAAAGAAATGTTTTTTAGGAATAGAAGACAATACCATATACAGGAATAACTTTAAAATTTATTCAAAATAGAAACAGTGCAAATGTGAAGTTAAATTATAGATTAGTCAACAGACAAGTATATAAAGAGGTTGCTACACTTACAGGTCTATTGTAATTTCATTGTAGCAATAAATTTTGAAAAAAAAATATATAGTTTGAGAAAATAATGAGATTCAGGAGAAAATCCAGTCTATCTCTCTATTTCTTGAAGAATAAATATGATAGGAGAGGAGTTAAGATGGTGGAGAAGTAGGGGACCGTGAGCTTTCCTTGTTCATTATTGTGGTCATATCACTTGAAACACCCAGAAAATCGATCTGTGGAGTGACAGAAGGATCTCCACAATTGGAGGGAGACAGCATAGTAGGTGTGAGGTGCATAGAAGACATTTGGGGGAGAGAAAAACCACAGACTGGGGAGCAAGAAGCACTGAGTGTTGAAGGCTTTTTTTCCCCCCAACAGTTTGGAGTTCAAACTCTGAGGTTTTGGAAGTGCAAGACTCTCCACAGTGGAGCTGTGACACTCGCTCCTGGGAGGAGGGAGCTGGCCCCAGAATGCATAGCTTGGTAGAGGGATCTCAGAGGTGCATTGAGAGAAAACATTCCCCTTGCTGGAGTACTTTTGGAAGTGGGTATATTGCCTCTCCAAGGACAAAAGACTCAGCAGGTGATAGCAAAAGGCCTTCATCAGCAGGGGAGACAGCTGCATCCAGAGGGAATATAACCTTTGCTGCTTTTAGTGGTGCTACACCATAGATTCTGTGCACTGTGCAGGTGTGGGACTGTTTTTCAGGGGCAAAAGATTTCACACAACTTGAAGAGTCTCTTCTCTGGAGGAGGGGGGCGGATCCGCATGGTGCCAGGTCCTTTAAGACTTCAGGTTTTGAATCCTGGCCATGCACCAAATTAAAAACACAGGAGAGCTATGGTGGGTGAGCTGACTGCCCTTGTTATTCTTTGAGGGCTGCCTGAATAGTGGGGAGTGTGAGATCCCCAGTTGGGGATGAGAGATTGGGGTGGTGCCATTTCCCCCTCTAACATTAACAGTCCTGCAGTAGGACTTCAGAGAGCAACACAGCAGCCCCCAGTGGAGGCAGGACTGGTTTACACTAAACCGCACCCCTCATTTCCGGCAACTGCTTATATGTGGGGCCAGACTCACTCTGAGCCAACACAGAAGGCTCTCCTCCAGACGACCAGCACAGGCCACAACCCCACCCGGCTGCCACCCATGTACCAAATGTACTAAAAATCAAGTGCTTCAAAACACCTGCAATTCTGGTGGAACTAGGATCAGGCCTAATTTTTTTTTCTTTTCTTCTTTCTTTCTTTCTTTCTTTCTTTTGGAATCAGGCTCAAAGTTTCTTGTGTTTGTGTGTGTTTTCACTTAGTTTTCTCTTTATTTGGATCACACTTTTTTATTCCTTCCTTTCTCTTTCTTTTTTTGTTTTATTTTTTTTCCTTTTTGTTTCTTTGAAATCAGAATCTTTTGATTCTCTGTTTGGGCTTTTTGTTGTTGTTGTTCCCTATCCTTTTACCTTTTTTTGAGATCAGGCTTTTTTTTCCCATTTTTCTTTCCAGGCTTACTTCTAGGCTTGCTTCCAAACAAATCTAAGCACACCTAGTTAAAGGTCCAAACACTCCCAAGTAAGTGGGAGTAAGTGGGAAAGACCATCCAAAATGCAACAGCAGAGTGCACATAGCATACCAGAAACACTTCCTGAAGTTCCTGGCCCTGGACAGTGTATGACCCTTTTTTAATTTAGCAGTACTCTCAGGTGCAGGAAATATAACAAGCTTTTAAAACATGTAAAAGACAGGGGGCGGCAAGATGGCGGCTTAGGAGGACGCTGGGCTCACCGCACGTCCTGCTGATCACTTAGATTCCATCTACATCTGCCTAAATAACCCAGAAAACCGCCAGAGGATTAGCAGAACGGAGTCGCCGGAGCCAAACGCAGACGAGAGGCCCACGGAAGAGGGTAGGAAGGGCGGCGAGGCGGTGCGCGCTCCACGGACTGGTGGGAGGGAGCCGGGGCGGAGGGGCGGCTCGCCGGCCAAGCACAGCCACCGAGTCTGGCTGGCAAAAGCGGAGGGGCCTGACGGACTGTGTTCCCACAACAAGCGCGACTTAGCGTCTGGGAGGTCATAAGTTAACAGCTCTGCTCAGAAAGCGGGAAGGCTGGAGGACAAAGGGAGGGAGAGCTGCTGAGCCCCCTGACAACAGAGCTCAGTTTGGTGGGGAACAAAGGCGCTCGCCAGCGCCATCTCCCCCGCCCATCCCCCAGCTGAAATCCCAAAGAGAACCTGTTCCTGCCGGGGAACTTGCTCGCTCCGCACAAACACCCAACTCTGCGCTTCTGCGGAGCAAACCTCCGGCAGCGGATCTGACTCCCTCCCGCTGCCACAGGGCCCCTCCTGAAGTGGATCACCTAAGGAGAAGCGATCTAAGCCTGCCCCTCCTGCCCCGAGCACCTTGCCTACCCACCCCAGCCAATATGCCAGATCCCCAGCATCACAAGCCTGGCACGGTGCAAGTAGCCCAGACGAGCCACACCACCCCACAGTGAATCCCGCCCCTAGGAGAGGGGAAGAGAAGGCACACACCAGTCTGACCTTGGCCCCAGCGGTGGGCTGGGGACAGACATCAGGTCTGACTGCGGCCCCGCCCACCAACTCCAGTTATACACCACAGCACAGGGGAAGTGCCCTGCAGGTCCTCACCACTCCAGGGACTATCCAAAATGACCAAGCGGAAGAACTCCCCTCAGAAGAATCTCCAGGAAATAACAACAGCTAATGAGCTGATCAAAAAGGATTTAAATAATATAACAGAAAGTGATTTTAGAATAATAGTCATAAAATTAATCGCTGGGCTTGAAAACAGTATAGAGGACAGCAGAGAATCTCTTGCTACAGAGATCAAGGGACTAAGGAACAGTCACGAGGAGCTGAAAAACGCTTTAAACGAAATGCATAACAAAATGGAAACCACCACAGCTCGGCTTGAAGAGGCAGAGGAGAGAATAGGTGAACTAGAAGATAAAGTTATGGAAAAAGAGGAAGCTGAGAAAAAGAGAGATTAAAAAATCCAGGAGTATGAGGGGAAAATTAGAGAATTAAGTGATACACTAAAAAGAAATAATATACGCATAATTGGTATCCCAGAGGAGGAAGAGAGAGGGAAAGGTGCTGAAGGGGTACTTGAAGAAATAATAGCTGAGAACTTCCCTGAACTGGGGAAGGAAAAAGGCATTGAAATCCAAGAGGCACAGAGAACTCCCTTCAGACGTAACTTGAATCGATCTTCTGCACGACATATCATAGTGAAACTGGCAAAATACAAGGATAAAGAGAAAATTCTGAAAGCAGCAAGGGGTAAACGTGCCCTCACATATAAAGGGATATAAGACTCGTGACTGATCTCTCTTTTGAAACTTGGCAGGCCAGAAAGAATTGGCACGAGATTTTCAGGGTGCTAGACAGAAAAAATATGCAGCCGAGAATCCTTTATCCAGCAAGTCTGTCCTTTAGAATAGAAGGAGAGATAAAGGTCTTCCCAAACAAACAAAAACTGAAGGAATTTGTCACCACTAAACCAGCCCTACAAGAGATCCTAAGGGGGACCCTGTGAGACAAAGTCCCAGAGACATCACTACAAGCATAAAACGTACAGACATCACAATGACTCTAAACCCGTATCTTGCTATAATAACACTGAATGTAAATGGATTAAATGCGCCAACCAAAAGACATAGGGTATCAGAATGGATAAAAAAACAAGACCCATCTATTTGCTGTCTACAAGAGACTCATTTTAGACCTGAGGACACCTTTAGATTGAGAGTGAGGGGATGGAGAACTATTTATCATGCGACTGGAAGCCAAAAGAAAGCTGGAGTAGCCATACTTATATCAGACAAACTAGACTTTAAATTAAAGGCTGTAACAAGAGATGAAGAAGGACATTATATAATAGTTACAGGGTCTATCCATCAGGAAGAGCTAACAATTATAAATGTCTATGCACCGAATACCGGAGCCCCCAAATATATAAAACAATTACTCATAAACATAAGCAACCTATTGATAAGAATGTGGTAATTGCAGGGGACTTTAATACACCACTTACAGAAATGGATAGATCATCTAGACACATGGTCAATAAAGAAACAAGGGCCCTGAATGAGACATTGGATCAGATGGACTTGACAGATATATTTAGAACTCTGCATCCCAAAGCAACAGAATATACTTTCTTCTCGAGTGCACATGGAACATTCTCCAAGATAGATCATATACTGGGTCACAAAACAGCCCTTCATAAGTTTACAAGAATTGAAATTATACCATGCTTACTTTCAGACCACAATGCTATGAAGCTTGAAATCAACCACAGAAAAAAGTCTGGAAAACCTCCAAAAGCATGGAGGTTAAAGAACACCCTACTAACGAATGAGTGGGTCAACCAGGCAGTTAGAGAAGAAATTAAAAAATATATGGAAACAAATGAAAATGAAAATACAACAATCCAAACGCTTTGGGACGCAGCAAAGGCAGTCCTGAGAGGAAAATACATTGCAATCCAGGCCTATCTCAAGAAACAAGAAAAATCCCAAATACAAAATCTAACAGCACACCTAAAGGAACTAGAAGCAGAACAGCAAAGGCAGCCTAAGCCCAGCAGAAGAAGAGAAATAATAAAGATCAGGGCAGAAATAAACAATATAGAAACTAAAAAAACTGTAGAGCAGATCAACGAAACCAAGAGTTGGTTTTTTGAAAAAATAAACAAAATTGACAAACCTCTAGCCAGGCTTCTCAAAAAGAAAAGGGAGATGACCCAAATAGATAAAATCATGAATGAAAATGGAATTATTACAACCAATCCCTCAGAGATACAAACAATTATCAGGGAATACTATGAAAAATTATATGCCAACAAACTGGACAACCTGGAAGAAATGGACAAATTCCTGAACAACCACACTCTTCCAAAACTCAATCAGGAGGAAATAGAAAGCTTGAACAGACCCATAACCAGCGAAGAAATTGAATCGGTTATCAAAAATCTCCCAACAAATAAGAGTCCAGGACCAGATGGCTTCCCAGGGGAGTTCTACCAGACGTTTAAAGCAGAGATAATACCTATCCTTCTCAAGCTATTCCAAGAAATAGAAAGGGAAGGAAAACTTCCAGACTCATTCTATGAAGCCAGTATTACTTTGATTCCTAAACCAGACAGAGACCCAGTAAAAAAAGAGAACTACAGGCCAATATCCCTGATGAATATGGATGCAAAAATTCTCAATAAGGTACTAGCAAATCGAATTCAACGGCATATAAAAAGAATTATTCACCATGATCAAGTGGGATTCATTCCTGGGATGCAGGGCTGGTTCAACATTCGCAAATCAATCAACGTGATACATCACATTAACAAAAAAAAAGAGAAGAACCATATGATCCTGTCAATCGATGCAGAAAAGGCCTTCGACAAAATCCAGCACCCTTTCTTAATAAAAACCCTTGAGAAAGTCGGGATAGAAGGAACATACTTAAGGATCATAAAAGCCATTTATGAAAAGCCCACAGCTAACATCATCCTCAACGGGGAAAAACTGAGAGCTTTTTCCCTGAGATCAGGAACACGACAAGGATGCCCACTCTCACCGCTGCTGTTTAACATAGTGCTGGAAGTTCTAGCATCAGCAATCAGACAACAAAAGGAAATCAAAGGCATCAAAATCGGCAAAGATGAAGTCAAGCTTTCGCTTTTTGCAGATGACATGATATTATACATGGAAAATCCGATAGACTCCACCAAAAGTCTGCTAGAACTGATACAGGAATTCAGCAAAGTTGCAGGATACAAAATCAATGTACAGAAATCAGTTGCATTCTTATACACTAACAATGAAGCAACAGAAAGACAAATAAAGAAACTGATCCCATTCACAATTGCACCAAGAAGCATAAAATACCTAGGAATAAATCTAACCAAAGATGTAAAGGATCTGTATGCTGAAAATTATAGAAAGCTTATGAAGGAAATTGAAGAAGATTTAAAGAAATGGAAAGACATTCCCTGCTCATGGATTGGAAAAATAAATATTGTCAAAATGTCAATACTACCCAAAGCTATCTACACATTCAATGCAATCCCAATCAAAATTGCACCAGCATTCTTCTCGAAACTAGAACAAGCAATCCTAAAATTCATATGGAACCACAAAAGGCCCCGAATAGCCAAAGGAATTTTGAAGAAGAAGACCAAAGCAGGAGGCATCACAATCCCAGACTTTAGCCTCTACTACAAAGCTGTCATCATCAAGACAGCATGGTATTGGCACCAAAACAGACACATAGACCAATGGAATAGAATAGAAACCCCAGAACTAGACCCACAAACGTATGGCCAACTCATCTTTGACAAAGCAGGAAAGAACATCCAATGGAAAAAAGACAGCCTCTTTAACAAATGGTGCTGGGAGAACTGGACAGCAACATGCAGAAGGTTGAAACTAGACCACTTTCTCACACCATTCACAAAAATAAACTCAAAATGGATAAAGGACCTAAATGTGAGACAGGAAACCATCAAAACCTTAGAGGAGAAAGCAGGAAAAGACCTCTCTGACCTCAGCCGTAGCAATCTCTTACTGGACACATCCCCAAAGGCAAGGGAATTAAAAGCAAAAGTGAATTACTGGGACCTTATGAAGATAAAAAGCTTCTGCACAGCCAAGGAAACAACCAACAAAACTAAAAGGCAACCAACGGAATGGGAAAAGATATTCGCAAATGACATATCGGACAAAGGGCTAGTATCCAAAATCTATAAAGAGCTCACCAAACTCCACACCCGAAAAACAAATAACCCAGTGAAGAAATGGGCAGAAAACATGAATAGACACTTCTCTAAAGAAGACATCCGGATGGCCAACAGGCACATGAAAAGATGTTCAGCGTCGCTCCTTATCAGGGAAATACAAATCAAAACCACACTCAGGTATCACCTCACGCCAGTCAGAGTGGCCAAAATGAACAAATCCGGAGACTATAGATGCTGGAGAGGATGTGGAGAAACGGGAACCCTCTTGCACTGTTGGTGGGAATGCAAATTGGTGCAGCCGCTCTGGAAAGCAGTGTGGAGGTTCCTCAGAAAATTAAAAATAGACCTACCCTATGACCCAGCAATAGCACTGCTAGGAATTTATCCAAGGGATACAGGAGCACTGATGCATAGGGCCACGTGTACCCCAATGTTCATAGCAGCACTCTCAACAATAGCCAAATTATGGAAAGAGCCTAAATGTCCATCAACTGATGAATGGATAAAGAAATTGTGGTTTATATACACAATGGAATATTACGTGGCAATGAGAAAAAATGAAATATGGCCTTTCGTAGCAACGTGGATGGAACTGGAGAGTGTGATGCTAAGTGAAATAAGCCATACAGAGAAAGACAGATACCATATGGTTTCACTCTTATGTGGATCCTGAGAAACTTAACAGGAACCCATGGGGGAGGGGAAGGAAAAAAAAAAAAAAAGAGGTTAGAATGGGAGAGAGCCAAAGCATAAGAGACTTAAAAACTGAGAACAAACTGAGGGTTGATGGGGGGTGGGAGGGAGGAGAGGGTGGGTGATGGGTATTGAGGAGGGCACCTTTTGGGATGAGCACTGGGTGTTGTATGGAAACCAATTTGTCAATAAATTTCATAAAAAAAAAAAAACATGTAAAAGACAGAAACTTAGCTAAAATGACAAGATGGAGGAATTCTCCCCAAAAGAAAGGTCAAGAAAGAATCATAGCCAGGGACTTGTCCAAAACAGATATAAGAGATATACTTGCACAAGACTTAGGAAAACAATCATAAGACTAATAGCTGGGCTTGATAAAAGCAAGAAGACAGCAGAGAAATCCTTGCTGCAGAGATCAAAGACCTAAAAGCTAGTCAAACTGAAATTAAAAATGCTATAACTGAGATGCAAAACCAACTGAATACAGTCACAACAGGTATTGAAGACACAAAGGAGAGAATAGGTGATATAGAAGATAAAATTATGGACAATAATGAAGCTGAAAAAATGAGAGGAAATTGTTATCTCACAAGGGGAGACATAGAGAACTTAGTGATTCATAATATGAAACAATATCTGTATCATAGGAGTCCCAGAAGAAGAAGAGCAGGAAAGGGGGTCAGAAAGTATATTTGAATGAATTGTAGCTGAAAACTTCCCTAATCTGGAGGAAAAACAGGCATGCAAGTCCAAGAGACCCGGAGAACTTCCCTCAAAATCAACAAAAACATGTCAACAACACAACATATCATACTGAAACTTACAAAATGCAAAGATAAAGAGAGAATTCTGAAAGCAGCTAGAGACAACAGGTCTTTTACCTACAAGGGTAGACAGATAAGATTAGCAGCTACCTGTCCACTGAAACTTAGCAGACCAGAAAGGAGTGGCCGGAAATATTCAACATGCTGAATGAGAAAAGTATAGAGTCAAAAATTCTTTATCCAGCAAGGCTGTCATTCAGAATATAAGGAGAGATAGTTTCCCACTTAAAAATTAAAGGAGTTTGTGACCACTAAACTAGCCCTGCAAGACATTTTAAGGGGAACTTTCGTAGTGAAGAAAAAAAAGAAGACCTAAGCAACAAAGACTACAAAGAACCAGATAACATCATCTGAAACACCAACTCTACAAGTAATACAATGGCACTAAATTCATATCCTTCAGTAATCACTCTGAATATAAATGGACTAAATGCTCCAATCAAAAACATAAGGTGTCAGAATGGACTAAAAAAACAAGATCTATCCATATGCTGCCTAGAAGAGACTCATTTTAGACCTAAAGGCACGTGCAGATTGAAAGTGAGTGGATGGAGAACCATCTATCATGTTAATGGATGCCAAAAGAAAGCTGGAGTAGCCCTACTTATGTCAGACCAACTAGATTTTAAAACAAAGACTGGGGGCGCCTGGGTGGCGCAGTCGGTTGAGCGTCCCACTTCGGCCAGGTCACGATCTCGCGATCCGTGAGTTCGAGCCCCGCGTCGGGCTCTGGGCTGATGGCTCAGAGCCTGGAGCCTGTTTCCGATTCTGTGTCTCCCTCTCTCTCTGCCCCTCCCCCGTTCATGCTCTGTCTCTCTCTGTGCCAAAAATAAATAAATGTTGAAAAAAAAATTTTTTTTTAAATAAAACAAAGACTGTAATGAGAGATGAAGAAGGGCATTATATCATAATTAATGGGTCTATCCATCAAGAAGATCTAACCATTGTAAATATTTATGCTCCCAACTTGAAACACCAAATATATAAATCAGTTAATAACAAACATAAAGAAAGTCATCGATAGTAATACCATAATAGTAAGGGATTTTAATACACAACTTACAGTGATGGACAGATAATCTAAGCATAAAATCAACAAGGAGAAAACAGCTTTGAATGACATACTGGACCTCATAGACTTTATAGATATATTCAGAACATTTCATCCTAAAGCAACAGAATACACATTCTTCTCCAGTGCACATGACACATTCTCCAGAATAGATCACATACTGTGTCACAAATCAGCCTTCAACATGTACAAAAAGGTCAAGATCATATCATGCATATTTCAGACCATAATGCTATGAAACTTGATATCAACCACAAGAAAAAATTTGGAAAGCCCTCAAATACATGTAGGTTAAAGAACACCCTACAAAGAAAGATTGGGTTAACCAGGAAATTAAAGAATAAATTACAAAAAAAATACATGGAAGCAAATGAAAATGAAAACATGACAGTCAAAACACTTTGGTATGCACCAAAGGCAGTCCTAAAAAGAAAGCACATTGCAGTTCAGGCCTATCTCAAGCAGCAAAAAGTCCCAAATACACAATATAACCTTTCACCTAAAGGCCCTAGAAAAGGAACAACAAATAAAGCACAAAACCAACAGAAGAAGGGAAATCATAAAGATTAGAGCAGAAATAAATGATATATATTAAAAAAAAAGTAGAACAGATCAATGACACTAAATCCTGGTTCTTTGAAAGAATAAAAAGATTGGTAAATCAGTCTAGCCTGACTGATTTAAAGAGAGAAAGAGAGAGAGAGAGAGAGAGAGAGAGAGAGAGAGAGAAATGACCCAAACAGATAATATCATGAATGAAAGAGGAGAGATCACAACCAACAACAGAGAAATGCAAATAATTATAAGAGAATACTATGAGAAATTTTATGCCAATAAACTGAGCAATTTGAAGAGATGGACAAATTTCTAGAAACTCACACCCTACTGAAATTAAAACAGGAAGAAATAGAAAATTTGAACAGATGCATACCAGTAAAGAAACTGAATCAATTATCAAAAATCCCTCAATAAAACAAGAGTCCTGGGACAGATGGCTTCCCAGGGGAATTCTAGCAGATATTTAAGAAAAAATAATACATATTCCTGTCAAAATGTTCTAAAAAACAGAAATGGAAAGAGAATGTCCAAACTATTCTATAAAGCCAGCATTACCTTGATTCCAAAACCAAAGACCCCACTAAAAAGGAGAATTATAGGCCAATATCCCTGATGAATCTGGCTGCAAAAATTCTCAATAAGATTCTATCAAATTGAATTCAACAGTACATTAAAAGAATTATTCACCGTGATCAAGTGGGATTTATTCCTGGACTGCAGGGCTACTTCAATATTTGCAAATCAATCAATGTGATACACCACATTAATAAAAGAAAGGATGAGATATATGATCCTCTCAATAGATGCTGAAAAAGAATTTGACAAAATACAGCATCTTTCTTGATTAAAACTCTCAGAAAATGTAGGGATAGAAAGAACATAACTCAACACCATAGAAGTTATATATGAAGGACCCACAGCTAATATCATCCTCAGTGGAGAGAAACTGAGAGCTTTCCCTCTGATAACAGGAACACGGCAGGGATGTTTACTCTCACCACTGTTGTTCAACACTGGCAGTCCTAGCTTCAGCAATCAGACAACAAAAAGAAATAAAAGCATACGTATTGGCAAGAAAGAAAGTAAAATTTCCCTCCTCGCAGATGACATGATACTCTATGTGGAAGACTTGAAAGATTCCACCAAAAAACTGCTAGAACTAATACATGCATTCAGCAAATTCACAGGATATAAAATCAATGTGCAGAAATCAGTTGCATTTCTAAACAGCAGAAAGAGAAATCAAGGAATTGATCCCATTTACAATTGCACCAAAAACCATAGGATATATAGGAATAAACCTTACCAAAGATGTAAAAGTTTTGTACACTGAAAACTGTAGAAAGCTTATGAAAGAAATTGAAGAAGAAGACACAAAGAAATGGAGAGGCATTCCACGCTCGTGGATTGGAAGAACAGATTTTGTTAAAATATCTATACTACCAAAAACTATCTACACATTTAAATCCCTATCAAAATAACACCAGCATTCTTCAAGAGCTAGAACAAACAATCTTAAAATTTGTATACCAGTTAAGACCCTGAATAGCCAAAGTAATGTTGAGAAAGAAAACCAAAGCTGAAGGCACCACAGTCCTGAACTTCAAGATGTATTACAAAGCTGTCATCATTAAGACAGGATGGTACTGACACAAAACAGACACACAGATCAATGGAACAGAATAGAGAACCCAGAAATGGACCCACAAATGTATCACCAACTAATCTTCGACAGAACAGGAAAGAATATTCAGTGGAATAAAATAGTCTCTTCAGCAAGTAGTGCTGGGAAAACTGAACAGTGCCATGCAGAAGAATGAAACTGGACCACTTTTCTTACACCATACACAAAAATAAATTCAAAGTGAATGAAAGACCTAAATGTGAGTCAGGAAACCATCAAAATCCTATAGGAGAATACAGGCAGCAACCTCTTTGATCTCAGCCACAACAACTTCTTACTAGACTTGTCTCTGGAGATGAGGGAAACAAAAGCAAAAATAAACTACTTGGGCCTCATCAAGATAAAAAGCTTCTGCACGGTGAAGGAAGCAATAAACAAAACTAAAAGACAACCAACAGAATGGGAGAAGATATTTGCAAATGACATGTCAGATAAAGGGTTAGTATCCAAAATCTATAAAGAAATTATCAAACTAAATACCCAAAAACAATCCAGTGAAGAAATGGCCAAATACATGAATAGATGCTTTTCCAAGGAAGACATCCATATGACCAACAGACACATGAAAAGATGCTCAACATCACTCGTCATCAGAGAAATACAAATCAAAACCACAATGAGATACCACTTCACATCTGTCAGAATGGCTAAAATAACGAACAGATGTTGGCAAGAATGTGGAGAAAGAGGAACCCTTTTGCTCTGCTGGTGCGAATGCAAACTGATGCAACCAATCTGGAAGACGTGGAGGTTCCTCAAAAAATTAAAAATAAAACTACCCTAGGACCAAGCAATTGCACTACTAGGTATTTATCCAAAAGATACAGTAGTGTTGATTCGAAAGGACACATGCACCCCAAAATTTACAGCAGCACTATCAACAATAGGAAATTATTGAAAGAACCCAAATGTCCATCAACTGATGAATGGATAAAGAAGTGGTATATATATTGTATATGTTGTATATATACATATACACACACACACACACACACACACACACACACACACACACACCCCTATACAGTGGAATATAACTTGGTGATGAAAATGAATGAAATCTTGCCATTTGCAACATTGTGGATGGAACTAGAGTTTATTATGCTAAGCAAAATAAGTCCATGAGAGAAAGACAAATATGATTTCACTCATGTGGAATTAAAAAAAAACCACAACAGATGAACATAGGGAAAGGGAAAAAATAAGATAAAAGCAGAGAAGAAGGCAAACCATAAGAGACTCTTAAATGCAGAGAACAAATTGAGGGTTTCTGGAGGGGAGGTGGGTGGTGCGAAGGGCTAAATGGGTGATGGACTTTAAGGAGGGCACTTGTTGGGATGAGCACTGGGTGTTATATGTAAGTGATGAATCACTGGGTTATACTCCTAAAACCAATTCTACACTGTATGTTAACTAACAAATTTAAATCAAGAAAAATAAAAAAAATAAAATAAAATGCCATAGGCATGGTATTTAGGTAATCATTTTGTAATTTTTTTTCAATCCAACCTTTAAAACATGCATATATTTTATGCATATATTGTTATTTTGATTATTTATTTATGGTAAGCTGCTCCAATTAGAGAAAATTGTAGCATCTGTGGTTTCATTTATGGTGCCGAAGGAAAGTGATTACTGTATTATGAGGCAGCCATACTCTAGAGTATAACAAAACATGAAATACGACTAGGTTGAGCAAGTTCTTATTTTCCAGCGATGTGGTTTTCTCTAAGGAGCCACATCTTGTAGTTACCAGATGTTCCACAATAACAGTAACTCTGGAGTTTCTTCGTTGTTATAACAAGACGATTTTACTACATAGGAAAAGATTGGCATTTTCTCTGCTGGAAGAAAATGAAATTGGCAATTTGAAAGGCAGTTTTAACTGAGCTATGTGGTTTACATTGATTAATCTATCTCATTAGAATATTAGCCAGCCAATCAGAACCCATTTCTATCCATTTTCTAATCTATGCCATATGTCTAGGTCATAAAAAGCATTTTCTTTAATTCCGGCTACTATGGAATCTGCATTAGAAAAGAAGCTGACCTTTTCTCTTAGCCACCGAAAGTTTGGGAAATGAGTTTTATTATTTTGGGGAAGGTTTTGTTCTGATTTGAGGGGACTAGGAAGGCAGGAATAAAGACAATTGGGGAAAATCATTTGGTTTCTCTATCTTGCTTCTACTATAATCTCTTTTTTTTTTCCTTTGTGGCAATTGAAATGACAGAAGTTGTTTATCAACATCTGTGGCCTGTCTTAACATATGCTCATCATACAAATGCCTGTCCCATCTATAACTATGGGTAAAGGAAACTGTACATCAACTCATCTATAGAAAAAATATGTTATGTGATTTACAGAATGGACAAATATCATACAAATAAAGAGGAAGAGTTCCCACATTTCATTCTTGTAAATACAGTTGCCTTTAATGACTTTGTAGTATGACAACATAAGGTGTCTTATTACTTTGGGACAAAATAGAGTAGCGAAGGCTATTCAGATTTTCTTAAAGATGTTCAATGAACCATCATTGAGTCATGTCCCACTTGTTTTATGAAGGACGTTGGCAATATCTATTTTAATCACAAATACATATGCACATTGATCCATCAAAACCTGTGTGGATCGATCTCAAAATAAATAAAAGCACTATTACATAAGGTTTATGACAAATATGTTTGATGCATCATTTTTTTCTTAATCACAAAAACTGAAAGGTTGTGTCTGTCAATAGAGAAATTATTGACATTTTTTCAACCCATGGAATATTGCACATTTATTGAAATGCATGAGTTAGAATTATGCCACTTAAGCCAGAGAGATTTTTCCAGGTTATTTTTTTAAGTTCATTTATTTATTTGAGAGAGAAAGAGAGAGAGACCAGGGAAAGGGCAGAGAGAGGGAGAGAGAATGAGAATCCCAAGCAGGCTCTGCGCTGATATGGGGCTTGAACTCACGAACCATGAGATCATGACCTGAACTGAAATCAAGAGTCAGCTGCTTAACCAACTGAGCCACCCAAGTGTTCCCCAAGTTATTTTCAAACAAGATTTAGATAAGTGGAAATAATATGATAAATAATTTTTTAAAGCCCTGGTACATATATGTAGGTATTGTAAAAGCACAGACAAAACTGTGAAAGGATACACAAGGTCATAGAAGAAGGGTGGATGATGACCAAGGTGGAGGAAGTGTGGGAGAAAAGCAGAAAGAAACTAATAAAAATTAAACAATTTTAAAAGACTACATAAATGTTTAAAAAAATCCACATGGTATCATCACCTAATGCACATGTCATAACTATAAATGTCAGGGCATATGCATATAGAAATAAATAAATAAAGTAAAATATTGAATTAAATAATAACTTTAAAATTGAGTCCATCATTGACTCCTATCTAAAATTGTCCTTTTCAGCTCATGTCTTCCACAGCATCTGGATCTTCTCCTTCATAGCAACCTTCACAATATTTATTTGTAAATTTCATTGTTATTTGCTCTTCTCCCTCATTTCACTCTCAGACTGAAAGTGGCAGTAAAAATTTCATTTAGTTCAGCACCTAGTACAGCTTATAAATAATCATTTCGTGAATATTGTATGAATGAATGAGAGGAAATGTAGCTGTTATATATATTATGAATGGCAGATAAATAGTTAATAATATCAATGTATGTCATGAGGAAACTCAAAATTTGCAGATCAAGAAAAAGAAGCTACTGAAAAGTCACAAAGGAAACTCAGAAAGGTGTGGTATTACAGAGCTTGGAAGTCAAATAGCCTCAAGACAGAGGGGACAGCCACTTGTGACACTATTGTAACAGCAAGTTATATGGGGGATAAAAAATGACCCATAAATTTGGCATCATGGACACAGCTGGTGGCATGGTTATAAGCCAAAATAACATTCAGCATAATTAGCAACCAGACTAGCGAAATCACCAGTGAATCAGAATAGACATTGTTCTGGGCCCAGAACAGGGTCAAGGAGACCCTCTCTTATACCAACTATTAACCCTTTAAGTGCTAGATTGGAAGGAGTCTGGTGTCTTGAGATAGGTATTGGGATAACCATACAGTGAGAAGGAACTCAGGAGCTCGTGGCAGCAAAAATGTACCAGTATGGAAGTTGCTTAATAGCTTAGCAAAAGGTAAGGATGTAGGTGTGCATAGCAACTGAGTAACAATCTACAGTTAAGCAACACAGCAGAATGAAGGAGGCAGAGGCTGGGCTGAAGTCAGTTATAGAGTGAATGTGGAACTTCCTTCTCTGACATTACAGCAGCCTAAATGGCATAAAGATTAATAATAAAATGAACAGTACGTAACCATCTGCCAGATTAAGAAATGGAACATCACATTGGGGCCCCTGGGTGGCTCAGTCAGTAAGCATCTGACTCTTGGTTTCAGCTCAGGTCATGATCTCACGGTTCACGAATTCCAGCCCCACATCGGGCTCTGCGCTGACAGTACAGAGCCTGCTTGGAGTTCTCTTTCCTTCTCCCTCTCTCTCTGCCCCTACTCCACTTGTGTTCTCTCTGTCTCTCTCTCTCTCTCTCTCTCTCTCTCTCTGTCTCTCTCTCTCTCCCAAAATAAATAAATAAACTTAAAAAGAAATGGAATGTCACCAATAGTTTTGAAAATATCTGCTTGGCCACAAATGTCTCACATTCCTTTCCCTTTCGACTGCCCTTTCTTGAATTTTGTGTTTCTTTATCCTTTTTATTTTCTTAAATACTTGCTTAACTTGTTCAGATGGTTAAATAATAGTGTTTTTTTTTTCTTTTTCTTGTGAGTGGAAGGAGTAGTAGGGATGCCTGAACATGATACAAATAAAATTATAGTAGATAATAATTTTTTTAATTTTCTTTTCAACGTTTACTTATTTTTGGGACAGAGAGAGACAGAGCATGAACGGGGGAGGGGCAGAGAGAGAGGGAGACACAGAATCGGAAACAGGCTCCAGGCTCTGAGCCATCAGCCCAGAGCCTGACGCGGGGCTCGAACTCACGGACCGTGAGATCGTGACCCGGCTGAAGTCAGACGCTCAACCGACTGCGCCACCCAGGCGCCCCGATAATAATTTTTAAATATATTAATCAAATTAACTCATTCTTCCTTTCTCAGGAAGGTTTTGGATTTATTGCTCTGTAATAGAGTGTACCGTGCATTTTCAAGGAGACAATATCATTTCCAAGGGGATGATAATTAGTTTTTTTTTTTGGGGGGGGGGAATTACCATTATGATTAAAACACATTATATCTGTATTATTAAAATTCTGTATGGGAGGGAGATTAGGGGGAAAAGGTCTAAAAACGTTTTTTTAGGTAGGCAATAATGGAAATAAGATTAAAAGAATCTTAAGTAGGTGTGTAAGAATGGGTAAATCAAGAATGAAAAAACAAACAATGCTTCCTTTAAATAAGGGAGGAAGAAAGGAAGGAAGGAACAAGGAAAATATGGAAAAACAGGAAATGACAGCACACAGCAGGTCTAAAGACTGGCCAGTATGGATAGAGAGGTGTGAGCAGCATCAGGACACCCATTGCTAAGAAAAATACCACCTGTTGATGAGAAAAATAAAAACAAATGACTTCTTGATGACAGAACATATTGCCAGAATGGAGGTAGGAAAAATTACTAATGTGTACAATGCACATTAACATAGGATGCCTAAGTGAGGCAAACTGAAGCACATAGGAATTGAGGAACTATAGCACTCAGAAAACTTCCTTGGAAGAAAACAAAACAGAACAAAACACAACACAACTCAATGACATTATCCAGACAAGAAAATAATAATCAAAATGAAGAAATGCTTGAGATACAGCACTGAATGTGTATGTTATTAAGCCCAAAAAGATGCACAAATATATTTTTAACAAATATCCAATGCTGAAAAAAGTGAGAAGGCAAGAAGTGTATCTACTATTTTCCTAAATTTTTAGTCAAGAAAGCAACTGACATGATTTTGAAAAGAAAACAAATTACATACTTTTAGTACAAAAGTAAATCTTGTCTTATCTTTCTTTCCATAAGTTGTGGTGAAGGTCAGAAATTAAGATTCAATATTAACTCTTGCCTTGACATCTGCAATTTGGAGAGCCTTGAATGGCAGACCCCATGCTCCTCTCTCCCACTGAACTCTCATGGTTAAGGACCCTTAGCTAAAAACCCTTCTAATAATGGGCCCCAGGTATGGCACCTGCTGATTGCTGAGGAGCAGGCTTTGGTTCTCAGCCAGCTTGTTGAATTATTCAAAGTCGCCTGCATCTTTTCCCATGGGAATCAGGAATCACCTCACCTTTTGTTCCTATAAAACTCTTACAGCTCCTGCTGGTTCACTCTGTTCCTGAGTACCTGGTAGCCGGTGTCTTCCACTCTGGGCTGTGGGAGCATGTGACCAACTACTGTCAATCTCATCTGACCAGTGGTGGGTGCCCTGTGTTTGGCCATCCCCTTATTCTGGGACAGCAATCCCTCCCTCGCCAACAGGGTGAAAAGGAAGTAATCAAAACACAGGTTCCAGCCAGTCACATCATCATGTTCATTTTATGTAGTTGAGATAAAAAACAATCAATCAAACAAACAAACAAACAAACAAAAAACCTGTTTTCTTTATTTGCAATATTTAAGGTATAGGTCATAAAAATTTTTCCAAAAAAATCTGGGATGTTGGTTGATTTCTCTATAAGAAAAATAATTTTATTCTCTTTGTACCTAAGCATTGAATGTAAATAGCTGAGTAACTAAAAATATTATCTTACAGGGGCGCCTGGGTGGCTCAGTCAGTTAAGCATCTGACTTCAGCTCAGGTCATGATCTCACACTCCGTGAGTTCAAGCCCCACGTCGGGCTCTCTGCTGACAGCTTGGAGCCTGGAGCCTGCTTCTGATTCTGTGTCTCCCTCTCTGTGACCCTCCCCCATTCATGCTCTGTCTCTCTCTGTCTCAAAAATAAACATTAAAAAATTTAAAAAAAAAGAAAAAAAATATTATCTTATATTGACCATAAACATAAAGGACTTTTAAAACTTTGAGTTTTTAAGGTATTAAGAAGTCATTTATTTTATTAAATCAGATTTAAATACAAGTAATAAACAGATTCTGTTATTATTATTAAATAATTCTGAACTATCATTTTAGAGAATTTACCTGTATAAAGTGAGTCTTTATACAAAATATTTATTTCCATTGTTTATATTTTTAAATTACCATAAAGTTTGGTATTCTCTCAAAATACTGAATTTACAGTTTTGATTTGAAATGGAAAGAAAAGAAATGCTGTGCTAATTACTGTAATCATATATTTTCCATTTTGTTGAAAGAAAAATAGATATCTCATTTCATCCTTTAGAGAGAACAAGGAGGACATGAGACATGAGAAGGAAAGGGCCAAGAAGGGAGAGGTATGGGAGGGGAGGGAGTAGGAGAGAAGATCCTGAGACAGAGGGACAGAGCAAAGATTCCACCAATTGCAATTTTACTCATATATTTCAAAATCAAGAATAATATAAAGGTCACAGTGATTCATTTCTAATAATCAGACTTCCTCTTTGTGAGAGTCACTAGAAAATATGCTTTCAATCCTAAGTAAGGGCATTTTACAAAGACTACAGAATTGATTTACTATTTCCCATTGATCTTGCTGTCAGTCAATGCTTGCACTAAACACAGAAGAAACAGGCCTTATGAGACGGGCCAGTGGCAACTAAATTGATAATTAAAGTGTGGTTGTACACGTATGACCTGAAAATGTAAGCAGTCACCAAGGGAACAATAGAAGGTGATTGATATGGTTTACATTAGCATGCAATTTGAAAGTAAGAGGTTTGAATTAGGGCATGCCCACAAGGATATGAGTAGACAGATGTTAAAAAGGAGACACAAATCTCACAGAGCCCAAGTATTCAAGAATTCAGATGAAGGACACATTCATGATATTGATGTAGAAACCGCATTTTACAGGAAGAAATAAAATACTGTGGAAATCTAACCTGAACACAGCAGACAACTGACATTATACTTCATATCTAAAGCCACAGAATCCCTCTATTACAATCAACCAGGGAGTTGAGATTTGTCAGATCACTTTTTATGGGACATTTTCATAAATTTGCCATTGAGTTAATGGGAAAACAGGCACTTGTGTTGCCTATATGGTCAGAGTGATGCTCTAGTCATGTAACATAGTAAATTGGGACATCCCAACATGCATTATACTGCAGATAAAATTTGAAGACTGTCAAGAGAGATGATACCTCTAATCATTAAAGTGTCCCATTAATTTGTATTTAGGTAGTCACACAGAAAAAAGGTGTAATTTTATTTACTCATTTTTTACCACTGTTAAGGAAATCGCATTTCTTGGATGCCCACTTTATAGTAGAATGTTAATGTTATTGCCTGAAAAATCCCAAAAAACTTTGTAACCTAAAACAATATAGATTATTAAAAATATCTTTCTAGGCTAACTAAGAAAGAAAGACCAAAATAACCAATATTAGGAATGAAATAGGACATTACATCACTACTGCTTCTCCAGACATTAAAAGTAATATATGAATATGTTATGAACAAATTTATATCTATAAATTCTACAGCATAGGAAAAATGGACCAATTCTTTGAAAGTGACACACTAATAGAACTAATTCAGGCATAATTAAATAATCTGAACTGTTCTATATTTATTAAAGAAATTAAATTTGTGGCTAGAACTCTTTCTGAAAAAGAAAGTTTGGAGTCAAAATTCTTTTACTAGTAGATTCTATCAAACACTTAAGGGAAAAAAAAAAGAAACACTTCTATAAAAACACTTCCAGAAAATAGAAGAGGAAATGCTTCCTAACTCCTTCTATTCAGTCAACATTATCCTAAATCTAAAACTACACACACATATACACACACACACATGTTGATCCATTCATAAACCATTGGAAGAAGTGCTGATAAAATATTGGTGAATGGCTTAAATGTCTGGGCTACTGGCCCCTACTGTTGGCATGTGATACTTGCTGCTCACGTCTGATCCTGATATATTATTTCTGTTTTCCTATTGATAGCTGCTGGGTTAGTCCAGCTTTATGACTCTAGGGTCTAAAACAGCCCAGTTCATCACAAGCAGTTTGGGATGCATGAATATTTGATGTTCCCCTGTCAAGTTCACCCTCTCTACCAGAACCCAATGTCAGGTGTTTGCTGTTGTTGTTGTTTGGAAATGTTTTTTTATTTTTGAGAGAGAGAGACTGAGGGGAAGGACAGAGAGAGAGAGAGAGAGAGAGAGAGAGAGAGAGAGAGAGAGAGGCAGAGAATCCCAAGCAGGCTCTGCACTGTCAGTGCAGAACCTAACGCAGGACTCCAACCCACATACCGTGAGATCATGACCTGAGCTGAAATCAAGAGTTGGACACTTAACCAACTGAGTCACCCAGGCACCCCAAGCCAACTAATCTTTTTCCAAGGTGTTTAAATCTCTACTTCAAATAGCATTGCCTAGCTCCATAAACCTAAGATTTTTCACTGTGATTTTTCTACTGGTGCTTGCCATAAATTCTACAAGTTATCTTACCATCTATACCAGAAGGTTACATCACAACTTTTCTGATGCCTCACCCTTTAAGGCACCTAACCTTAAAGTATGCCAGGTTATATTGTTCAAGTGGAATGGTTGCTTGTATCACAACATAGTCTTCCTCCAGGGCACTTTCCTGAAATAGGTAGAACTTAGTTGGAAGTTTTGCTTGTCTCCTTGTAGGTAGATAAGAACAGTTTTCCTGTGTGTGTTGTATACTGTCTCTAGAAGTCAAAGAAGATGTCCACATTTTTGCTAAATTCTTACTGGTGGGAGGAAAAGGTGCAATTCGTTTTCATCCAAATGAAAATATTTTAAATTGTTAATTTGACTTTTTGGTGTACATTTCTACGCATTTTAATATTTCTGCAATAGACGCCAAAGTCAGGATACATAAATATTCTGTCAGTCAATCAAAATTCCCTCATGCTATTCTTTTACAACATTCTCCTCTGATCCATAATCTCTAGCAACCACTCAGCTGTTCTCTATCACCATAGTTTTATCTTTTTGACAATGTCCTATAAATGGAATCATACAGCACATAACCTTTTGAAATTGCTTTCCTTCACTCAGGATAATGCCTTTGAGATTATCCAAGTTGTTGCATACTTAATTTTATTTAATTGCCAAGAAAATTTCTATTGTGTGTTATGTTAAGGTTCCTGGACCAATTCCAACATGATAGGCAGGGAGTTGGGGGTCCACACATGCACCAAGCAACTTTCAGATCCTAGCAGGGTGTCTAAGAATTCAACTCAATTCTGACCCTATCTACCCAGAGGTAACATTAGGTTCTATAGCCTAAGGCTTGAGTCCTACCAGACTGTCCTCCATGCCCCACCTCAGACACCAGTTGTAAGCTCCTGCCTCTTACCTATGCTTATGATCGATTGGAAGTTCCACCAACCCTTCCTTAGGTTTGATTAGTTTGCTAGAGCAGCTCATAAAACTCAGGGAAACACATCTATCAAGTTTATTAAAAAAATATGATAAAGATGATGAATCAACAGCCAAGTGAAGAAATACATAGGGCAAGGTATGGGTAAAGGGCTTGGAGCTTCTCAGCCTACTCCAGGTGTGCCACTCTTCCTAATCCCACATGTTTACCAACCTGGAAGCTCTCTGAACCCAGTCCTTTTGGGTTTTTATGGAAATTTCATTACATAGGCATGACTGACTAAGTCGTTGGCCATTGACTGATTGAACTTCCAGACCCACATCCTTCTCTGGAGGTCAGAAGATGGAACTGAAAGTTCCAGTCTTCTAAATACATGTTTGGTCCTCCTGGCAATCAGCCCCTGTCCTTGAGTGTGGTCTAGAAGTCACCTTCATTAAAACAAAATGCACATTTATGGTCCTTGTCATAGGAAATTCCAAGGGTTTCAGGAGCTCTGATCCAGGAACCATGGACAAAGACCAAATACATATGAAAAATATATTTTGGTCATCTGAATGACCAAATATATTATTTCTTATAAACCATAACGTTGCGTGTGGATGTATCAGTTTGTTTATCCATTCACCAACTGAAGGACATTTGGGCAATTTCCAGTGTATTTTATTACAGTTACAAGAGTTGCTCTAAATATTTATGTATAAGTCTTTGTATAAATATACATTTCCATTTCTCTATAGTGAATACTCAGGACTGAGATTTCTGTGTCATACAGCAAGCATATTTATCTTCATAAGAAACTTTAACCAGTTTTCAGGGTGGCTGCACCAATTTGCATTCCCACTAACAATATATAACATTCCTAATGCTATAACGTCACCAGTAGTGAATGCCTGGTGTGGCCTAAACCACTAACCTCTAAATACTTCACAGATATGACATTATCCTGAATCTTTCTGTATTTATTTCTTACCTTCTAGAACACAGGTTTCTTAACAAGGCTTCCAAGGCTACTTTTCACTTCTGCTTATTGCCAATTAACATGGTGCCATCAGAATGTCCAGATGGTTTACATCGCTTTGGTTGATAATTTGCAGAGGATGGGGCAGATAACATAGCCCTTGGGCAAGACTATCAACGAGTACTTTTATGTGTCTTTTGTTAATGAAAACCCCTCTGTCCTTCCTTATGGATTATTAGAGAATATATTTGTTTGATTAATGGCCTCTTACCTGTACCTGTAGCCATGTTATTCTGTTCTAGCAAAGATATTACATTTAGCACTGCAACTGCATTTTGAATTACTACTTCGTTGACTTTCCTGAAATCCACTGTCATCTTCCATTATCCATCTTGTTTTCCGGGGGTACAGACAATGATTAAATGGGGTCCTGATAGGGGACACGAACCCTGCATCCACTGGGTATTCAAGGATGGCAATAATCACTGTCATTCATCCTAGGATATATATTTTTTGATTAAATATTCTGATTAGGGTGAGAGAAGTATCATAAACTTCCATGTTGCCTTCTCTATTGTGAAATTTCTTACACCATGGGCCATGTAATCAATGTGGGAATTCTGCCAACTCCCAAATATCCCCATTATATTTATACATTTGGCAACCAGGGAAATGAATAATGGATGGGTCTGTGGACCCAGAGAATCTACTGTGAACTGTAGAAATTCTGCCTTTACTCTAACAAGTAGATTTAATAATCTTCATAAAATTAGAATAGTGAAGGCAAGCTAGTAATTGCTTACTATATGTGTATTATTTCAGGGACATTGTTACAATGTGTCTCATACACATCTTTGATTCTTATTGAAGAACTACAATGGCAGTTTGAAAACAAAGTTGACTCCAGATGTATATAAAATCACTTATCATTCTGTAATTTAAATTAGCTGATAAATGCTTCCAAGCATAGTCTTCCATTTACTTTTAGTCACTGTTGCTATTTCATGCCTAAATTTTAAGTTTATGTTCAATTAGTTGTTTTTACTCTGTGTTTTCTATCTAGTTTTGCTTTATACTCTTCGCTTTGATTTTAAGCATATTTCAAAACCATGAGTAATCAAAATTTAAAGGATGTCACTGCTAGTGGTGTAATTATGAGAATACACAGATGGCTTGTTAAGAGAGGAGGGGGAAAAAAAGGCCTGAGCAAAGCTGCAAATGCTAACTTCCAACCTGGGAATCTTTCTCCCTGTAACATAAGTTCATTGCCAGCAAGTTGTATGACCACACTAACCACACTAACAACTGTAAATGAGAATCAGGATTTTAACAAGAGACTGATATCCAAAATGTATTGATTCTCAAGTACAGCTATATATCCCTTCTCCACTGAGATAATTTCAAAGTTTTCATTTGATTTTAAAGTATATTTTATATAAGTCAATGTATTCAACAGGAAAACCCAAACCAAAGGTAGTCCTGATTTTAGCAGATGCTCTTAAGAAATTTGGGGGAAAATATAAAACAAAAATATTTTATCTTTAATTATGAAATAAAGCTGATAGCAACTATGGATGCACTATCAGACTGAGTACTTAAAAATATAATTCTTCTTTTTAAAAACTTTTTTAGAGAGCACGAGTGAGGGAGATGGGCAGAGAGAAAGAGGGAGAAAGAGAGAGAGAGAGAGAGAGAGAGAGAGAGAGAGAATCTTAAGCAGGTTCCACACTCAGCACTGAGCCCTACTCAGGGCTCGATCCCATTACTCTGGGGTCATGACCTGAGCTGAAATCAAAAGTTGGACACTTAACCCACTGAGCCACCCAGGCGCCCCACTATATATAATTCATAAAAAGGCTTTAGTCTTACTTCAGTAAATGTTTATTGTCTACATAGGCAGTCATGAGACTTAAGTTCCAAGTTTTGTTTCACTTTTTTGGTGTTTTGTTTTGTTCTGTTGTGTTTTGTTTTGTTTTGTTAGAGAGAGAGAGAGAGAGTGAGAGAGCAGTAGAGGGAGGGGCAGAGAATCTTAGGCAGACTCCATGCCCAGTGCAGAGCCCAACAAGGGGCTCAGTTCCACAAGTCTGGGATCATGACCTGAGCCAAAATCAAGAGTCAGGTGCTCTACTGACTGAGTCACCCAGGTGCCCCTGTTTTACATTTTATTAAATTTGATCAAGTATATACAAAAAAAGTCTCAGTCAGTGTGGCTCTCATTTGCCTTATTCTCCACTAACACTATCACACACCAAAACAGAAAATGATCTTCACAGGGGTAAATGTTACTTCAAAGAATAAATATACACTCTCTAAAATTTAAGCCACTGTCTCTTTTTTTTTCCCCCTTTGGCATTTTTTAAAATAGAAGAAAAAAGATGCATTTTCAAGTGATACATAAGGCACAAATTTTTGATATATTTGGGAGTAAGGCAATGAACATAAAGAATGTGGCTATAGACCCTTTTATTTTTAGAATTGTAAAAACAGTTTTAATTAAAAAATGTTTTAATTATTTTCACTTATGTATCCTATAAGTGGGTATTTCATTCTGTTCTCATTTTATGATTTTCCAAATACATACATAAGCATATATGTGATCCATCAGATGGCTACGTCATAACTGTGGACTGCTTTGAAATTTCATCACCAAATTTTAATTTCTATTCATCATGGTTTGGCTTCATATATACTACATTAATTATGTAGGTAATTAGAAGGAAAATAAAATCATTCTAAACAAGTTACCCACAAATAACATAACAGTATTTCATTCATGACTGTGCTTATGACATTTCCTCAAGTGAGACTATCTGATCAAATAAGTACATATCAGTTAGACAACTGAGATTTCAAGAAAGAGTCAAGGAAGAAAGGTGTTTTTTTTTTTTTGTTTTTTTTTTTTTTGTTTGTTTCCTTTCTGTTAATGTGGCCATAACTTCTGCTGGCTGCCATTAGGTATTTGTGATGCTTTATTAGAGTAGATCAACCAAATCCTCATAAAATTTTCAACTTTTCAGAAAAAAAGACTCCTCTTTCCCCAGATATTTTTTGAATACTGAGAAAAATGTCAAGTCTCTCAAATGCAGCAAAGTAAAGATGAAAGAAGAAATGATTATCTTTTGTGTTTTAACATTCTGTTAGGAATATCCATGAAGGTTGAGGGAAAAAAAAAAAACTTGGCTTATGCTTCTTGAAGGGGCCAAGCAAATTTTCTTTGACAAGTCAAATGACTTCTAATGAATGGCTTCAACATAAAAAGGTGTGTTTTTTTAAATAAAAAGCTTTTCAATTTTGACTAGCTGTGATCACTTAAACAATCATCTAATAATAACAATATGGAAGGCATTGAAATTTTCCAACTTCATGAGTAAACTAGAATCCACATGTTCAAAGAGTTTATTGGTCTTCATAAGTAATATTCAGCAACCCCATATATATTCTTTAATCTAAAATATATTAGCCAACAATTTGAATAACTTTAAATAATCCTTATTTTTATAAATATTGTTTGTAATGTAGTTCTGTCTTATATTTTAATATCACTCATAATCTTATTCACAGTGAATTTTAAATTCTTCGTTTTTTTTAATTATCACCATAATTTTTTCCAGAGCCTCTAACATTTCTCACTTTTTTCCATGCTTTCTAACTTTGTTTAACCACAATACTACAAATATCTCACCATTTTCTCTAGCTTTGTTATTATTCCTCACCTTTCTTTAAGCTAAAATCACACATCCTTTCCAATTGTTCTATTTCATATGATAGCCTTTCCATTTTCTTCCATTGTCCTCAAGCACACTTTTCATTGCAATTATTCATTTGCTTTTCCAGCTACTATCTCCATGAAAAGATTTAGGTTGTGGTGTCCTACATTTTTAGAAAGCTTTTCCTAATCATCAGTTCTTCTGATAATTAGTACAAAAAACTTACTAGCAACTTTCTTTGCTTTTTAAAGTCCTGACAGTGAATTATTTATGAGACATATGTAGGATGATTTTTGGTTTCCATCTAATTCTTTTATGAACCAGACTTGCTATCCAGATACCATATTAAATACCTCATTCAAAATTTACCACATAATTAAAAGGTGAAATGGAATCTAGAGGAGAAAAGTCATTTTTTCCCGAGAATATAGCATGATCTAGTAGAATTAGAAAAGGCAAAAATCACAGATATAACAAAACTAGCTTCAAACTTCAAAGCACTTCACTATTCCCCATTTTTAAAGGGGATATCTGTTCCCTACCACTGTTACCAAGAGTTGTCATTTAAACTAATTGTGTCTCTGAATAAAAACTATTATACATTTTTTCTGTTAATATTATATTATATATATTGTGTTACACACACACACACACACACACACACACATGTTTATGTTTATTTTATCTGCTATTATACCAATGTTTGTTTCCTCTGCAAAATGTTCCTTTCTTTTAAAAGTCAGGTTTTAGGGGAACCTGGGTAGCTCAGTCAGTTGAGCGTCTGACTCCTGGTTTTGGCTCAGGTCATAATCTCTCAGTTTGTTGGTTGGAGCACTGAGTTGGTCTCCATGCTGACAGTGTAGAACTTTCTTGGGATTCTCTCCCTCTCTGCCCGCCCCTCCCCTTCTTGCTTTCTCTCTCTCTCTCTCTCTTTCTCTCTCTCTCTCTCTTTCTCAAATAAATAAATAAATAAATAAATAAATAAATAAATAAATAAATAAATATTAAAATTCAGGTTTTAGGGGCACCTGGGTGGCTCAGTCAATTAAGTGACCAACTCTTGATTTTAGCTTAGGTCATAGTCCTAGGCTTATGTCATAGAGCCCAGCATCAGGCTCCACACTGAACATGAATCCTGCTTAAGATTCTCTCTCTCCCTCTCTCTCTCTAAAAAATAAAAATAATACAAAAATTAAAGTCAGGTTTTAAATTCCATGGGAACATTCCTGAAAAGAACACTTCTTTGAAAGAATTAAGCATAGTACCGCAATAACAACTGAGGACTGAAGAGCAGAAATACAGGAGAAAAAGAGAGTGTAACTCTTCTAACCTCTACTGCATCACCCTGTGCATACACACACATTACTTCTACTTACTGCTACTAACAAATACTAATTAAACATACAGAATTTAAGAAATTGAGTTGAGCCACGATTATCTCAGTACTTAGCAAGTCTGTACTAACATAATGATTAACACCTGAGTTTTAATCATATATTTTTCAGGTATATATCTACTAGGATAGTCAGGACTAAATATTGGAAATAACAGGAGATAAAAATAAAGTAAATGACAGAGAGAGAATACAAAGAAATTTACAAGGCTCATGTTTTCATACCTGGAAGTTTTATTTGACTTTATATCACTTGGTTCCTCATTTTAGAAATTAATTAAATACAGTACTATCATATTTATACATCCTTAATTTTCAAAAAATATATGAAAGTGTCATACATTTAAAAAATAGTTTTATGCATACATTTAAATGAACATTATATTAATATTAAATAAACATTGATATTAAAATAATAAACAGATGGCGTTTAACAGATGAACACAAGGACACAGAAATAATTGCAAGCAGTTGTTTAAAATAGAAGTATGAATTTTTTTTTCTTTTTGAATGTTTATTAAACAGAGCCCAATGCAGGTTCGAACCCACAGACCATGAGATCATGACCTGAGCCAAAGTCGATCGCTTAACCTACTGAGCCACCCAGGTGCCCAGAATTATGAATTTTCTAATCAAATTGATGTTGTTTTTGAGCCCTGCATCACTTAGTGACTTTACATTGAGCGTATTATATCATTATAAATTAATATTTATTAATTTTATCTATATGTTATTTATTTTTTAAAATAATACTGCTTTATTCTCTCACAGTTCTGGACGTTAGAAATATCTTTAAAATGGTGATTAAAAAGTAGCACTCAACTCATACTGCCATTATGAGCATGATACTTTTGTCATAATAAAGTAAAAGTATTTAGCCTGGTTACTAGCACCTAATAAGAACTGAATAAAGACAAAACTATTTTATTATTAATAATGTCTCCAGGACCTTCTCTAAACTGTCAGTCAAAACTCTAACCATGATACAAAATTGGAATAAAGCACTTTGAGTTCTTTCAAAGAAAGAGAGGGTTGAAAGATGAGGCACATTACCCGTAAGGTCTTTCACCTCAGGGCAGTGCCTTTGTCTTTTCCAACAGCTGGTTGAATCTAACACAATGCTTAACATGCAATAAGTACTAAATCATTTCTTGTAGGATGAATGAGCTCTTTCATATGGAAGGCAACCCAAGTTACAAAGAATTAAGCTTAATAGGGTATGCTTTGAATGATACCTTATCTGAAATAAAACAATACAATAAAACAATGCATATTTTCAAAGGCAGGATGTTTTATTAAAAACTGAATTAAGAGAAGTGAACTAATATTAATGGAAAAATATGCAGTTCAACTCAGATTTTGCCCTCTGTTAAAAAATATAAGACTGAAACAATGTTTTCTCTATGTTTTTAAATTGTGGCTAGAAAATCATGACGAACTGACCAGCAAACTTGGTAAAATGAAAAAAGTATGGTTTTTATTCAACTATAACTTACAACCTGACACATATGGAAAGATACTCACAGTCCTAAATATATTATAATTAGAAAAAATGATAAGCATTTCAAAGAAGTGATTATGATCTATGTTGCCTTTTATGCATCTAGACCTAAATTTCAGTTTTCCTTATTTCAATGTATTGAATTTTCAGTATTTCAATCATCATTATTGTTAACAGATTCCCAAATATTACACAGTGTATTATTCCGCATTCTCCAGAGACACAGAATCAAAAGGGCATATAAAAATATGTGTAAGGAGAGCTATATTATGGGAACTGGCTCACATGGTTTGGAGGCAGAGATGCCAAGCTATCTTCCAGCTGCAAACTGGATCACCAAGAAAGCTGATGGTGTAATTCATCTGGGGTCCGAAGTCCGGAACCAGGACAGCAGATGGCGAAACCCAGTCTGAGACCAAAGACCTGAGAAGGGAGGGCCTCTTATGTTTGTCCTAGAGTCTGAAGGCCCAAGCATTGTAGCTGTAAGGCAGGAGAAGATGAACATTCCGGCTCAGGTAGAGAGAGAAAGAAGAGAGAATTTGTCCTTCCTCCCCTTTTGTTCTTTTCAGCCTTCAATGGACAGGACGATGCCCACATTGGCAAAGGCAGAACTTCTTCACTCAATCTACTAATACAAATGCTAACCTCTTCCAGAAACACTTTTACAGACACACACAGAAGTAATGTTTTGCCTGTTATCTGGGCATCCCTTAACCCAGTCACGTTGACACCTACAATTAATCATCACGCATGGTAATATCATGTTCTTACTACTAACCCTTTGCAATCTCAATACACACTCATTCACAGATGAACCCACTTTAGTGGACAGACTTACTGATTTTCATTCTCTATTTTTCCCTCTTATCTCACTTTCCAAAATTTCGGACTCTTGGTTCAGATGTCATTTATTAATTCCTTCCCTCCTTGGAGTCTTTTATCAGCTATTCTTAGAGCTCCTTCCTACTTTGGAGTCCATATCTATACTGTTAGTGGAGTTGCCTTCTGTTAGTAGGGTGCAGAGGAAAAATAAACTATAGCGTAATCACTGTACTTTCAGTGAAGGAGAGCAGCTCAGCGTTGGGCTGATAGGAGATTGTACAAAAGCAACCAATCAATGCAAAGGAGAGGGAAGAAAAAGAATATTGGGCTGAAGGAAGTAGGCCTATTTTTGTCCAAATATCCACATGTTGTATTGTTGGGATAAGAATTAGACAATTTTATGTTAGTCAAAATGGAGACCTATCACTGTCACCTCTCTCTCCTTACAGATACAACCTTTTCACTTGCTTTTGGCTAAGACTTTTAAAACGGTTTCAAATATTTATTGTCTAAATAAGACAAGAGAGTTAAAGTGAAAATATCTGTGATCATTAACATGTTGAGGTTACTTTTGTTTTTCAAAACAAATTATATCTGATTGAACTTTTTTACACAACCTTATTGAGATATAATTCACATATCACACTACATACATTTAAAGTGAACCGTCTGTTTATTATTTCATTCCCTCTGCTATCTTTAGGCTTAGTTTGCTTCTCTTTTTCTAGATGGTTGAGGTAGAAGATTGAGGTACTGATTTCATATCTGAGGGGCAAAAACATCACCTGCTTGGTTTGAGAGTCAGAGATTGTACAAAATTAGGAGAGACCTTTGGACCCCCAGAAATCTATTAGCAAGAAGACTGAGAGATCTATTCAGTTGTGTCAGTGGCAAATCTCATTTCCTGGCCTCAGTTCTTGAATTCAGCCAAGAGAGATCTCAGAGCCAAACTCTTAAGCAAGCAAGCATTTTCAGCTGTGAAAGCAAAAACACACTCTGGAGGTGGGAAATGGATGGGCCCAGAGTTGTCAACTCCATCAAGGGCCAGAGTTAGTCTTTTCTTTTTGTGTTCGAATAGGTTATGATAGCTCCTGTCATCTAAGGGACTTCTCCTACTGGTTGGGAGGGGGAAGATTTGTCCCTAAATGGGTTCCTTGTTGGAACTGTTTTGGCAGCCATCCCTCACAATGAGGGTCAAAACCACAATGTAAATGTACTATAATGAAGCTATAGATTCCTCTAGTGGTCATAGGGGAGAATGCATGTGTGTTCCTAGGGTCTCTCCTGGCTCTTTGAAACTTGGTTTCTGACCTTCTTAATAGTCAGAAACATCTGTTCCCTGCTCATATCTAGCTAACTGCCTACTCTGTCACTTGTGGATGCATGTTATGTTTTATGAAAAAAAGAAAAAGGAAACATGACTAAGAGGATGGTACCATGAGCCCTGAGGCCAGAATTGAAATTCATGGGAAATTATTCCCTGGCCTGAGACCTACTCAAAGAACTGCCAAAATTTGACTGATTGGATGTCACAATTTCTGTGAAGTAGTTTCTTCCTTTTCCTACTGATTTTTTGTTTTTCTTTTGAACTAGAATACTTATAGTGGCTATCCTCTGCCTATCCAGATATTGTATGTTGGGTGTTTGTTGAGGAAAGGGAGGCCAATTACTTATCTCTTTACTTTCTCAGACCCACAGATTTGGAGAAGGCGCACCTGAGGTGCTGTAACTAAGCAACTACATTTGAGTCTCTTTATTTATACCTGGACCTGATTTAGATGTTGAGATTATGGACTCTGAACTAATGCTATAAGGATGAGACTAGAGGTAATTTGGAGGGGATAGAGTACATTTTACACAGTTGTTTTGTATGGAAGTTGTTTGTGTGACTTGTCATGCATTTCTGCCCAAAGCCCCACATACATAATCATGAGGGCCTTAGTTGGCTTGTACTCCATATCTGGCCTTGGGATCAGAACTGGTCCTTCTGTTCCTGACACCAAGAGGGATTAACTTGCTAGAACAGGCTAGCCCCCTGGAATGTATCAGAGAGGGAAGAGAAATATGCATACGTCCAGGCTTCTAAGATTGTGAGATATGATAAGAGAAACAGAAAAAAAAAAGGCTTATCAGGACTGCACTTAGGTGAACCTAATGATTAACCGTAAATCACAGATGGGTAGTATATATATTGCTCTGGGAATAGCTAGCTGGAAGTCTTACCTGAGGGGAGGACGCTCTGCCCAGTACCCTCAACTGGGACTCCAACCTGGCTGTTCATTGAGGGGCTACCCCAGCCAGAAGGTTATATGTTGTGAGTACTCAATTTGATGTATTAAGCTTTCTTTGTTCTTCTCTATTCTTCTCTCCCTCTTTATGTTTACTATAATTGTTTAATTTCTTATACTCCCTTTCCCTTACAATTAATAAAGTTTTCCTCCATGAAACCGAAAGTGCGGCTATCTTGAATTAGTCTTATTCAGAACAGCAGTAGAGAGATATGACTCACTGGATACTTAAGGGAAGACTGTGGTGGGCTCTAGTATGGCCCCCAATGAACTTTGCCTCCTGGTTCATGCTCTGATGTAATTTCCTTTCCTGAATGTGGGCTCTACTTATTTACTTGCTTCTAGTGAACAAATATGGCAGAAGTAAAGAGATGTCACTTCTGGTATTATGTTTTAAAAAGAGTTTTCCATCTTGGGAATCCTTTCTTGTTTCTCTGTCACTCTAACTTTAGTTGTCTCTATCTTTTACTTTTCTTTAAAGAAAGCAAGGTTGTCACAGTGTCTGTATTTCTGTGGAACTGGCCACATGTTAAGCCAACAGCCTCTTGAGGGTGCTTAGAAGCAGTTCCTCCTCCACATGAGTCTAAAATGACTGCGGTCACCATTTTGATTGCAGCTTTGTGAAATACCCTTAGTTAAATTCATCCAACTACATTGTTCCCAAATTCCTGCCCTACAGAAAACTGTAAGATAATAGGTGGTCTGTGTTTTCAGCTGCTAAGTTTTGGGATAATTTGTTACACAGCAATGAATAATGAATACATTGGGTTACGAAATGCCTTACTAAACCTCAGCTCTGGCTTCTGTAAATCCTTTTAAATAACAAAAGATGAGAGGAAATGGCATGTTATAGCTCCCAGAAATTATGGTTCTCTTTAGCTGTAATGCATTTCTTTTGCTAAAACATAGAAAGCGGGCATATTCATTACCCATGACACACATACTAAAGCGATATTTTTATTTGTAAATACTACAACAAATTTCAAGTATGTCATCTAAGAATCTGTTCAGTGTTGATAAAGCTGTTCTTCAGTTGTCCCAGAGGGGATTTTAGAAAAGGATAAGATTCAAGCACAAATAAATTGCTTAGTACTAATATATATTATTTACGCACATATATGTAATATATATACAATATATCAATATATATATATACTTTATGAGACCAAAATAATAAGATAATCAAACTCTCAGCCTGAATTCATTGGTCATCTGAGAGACTGAATTTCATTGTTCTGTCTTGAAATTTAGAATAGTGTGTATTTCACTGAAGTTACACATAAAAAATGGATCAGTTATACCAATGATTTTTTAAAATCATTGTAGCCTTGGCTATGAAATAAAAAACAAAATAAAATATGTCACCCCAAATCTGATTAAATTAATATAAAAGTTACATTGACATTTCATAAGTTATTTTTAAAAATATGGAACACTTCATGAATTTGTGTGTTATCCTTATGCAGGGGCCTTGCAAATCTCTATATCATTCCAATTTTAGTATATGTGCTGCTGCAGTAAGCATGCTAACTTTTGTTCCAATAGAATCCTTATCCCCTTAGCAATTTGATAAAGAATATAATAAATATATACCATCACTAATTTGAAATTGAATTATTTGCTACTTAGGTTTTTATAGGTACCGTGCTAAATGAGAATATTAGCAATGCATGTATTTTTTCTACTTAATGGTTAATAGTTTGTCTTTCCATTTTGCCTATTTTTTGTATGCCTGGAAATTAGGAGATAGATATATTTATATCTTATTATCTTCTTCTTCTTTTTTTTGCCCCAGAACATGCTTTTAAATCATTGTTCCTTATTGTCATACACTGCTTCTTATTGATTAGATATTTTTTTACTGAGAAAGTTGGTTATATCAATAAATTGTCAGACTTAGTTATAACATTAACAGAAAGATTAGTATAATACAGATAGTACCTTCTTAGTACTAAATAAAGAATGGTCCTTGAGGTCAAGAAGCATAGAGTCAAGGAAATTAAACATTAAACAAACAATTGTGATTAAGTGTTTTAGGGGTATAAGTTAGGTACAAAGGATTTAACACCATTGATGATGGATTGTAAAATTTGAGTTATGGAAAAGTGAAGATAGGATGTCTTCATAAATGGTGACTCCATGTGAGGTAAATGGATTAGAGAGATTGACAAAGTCAAAGAATTATGAATGCAGATCTTAATTTTAGCACAAATTTGCTATGTGGCTGGAAGAGTTACCAAAATAATGAAAGGCTTCTTTTTTATGAAAGAGGTCTTCTTCATCACCCTTATACTTATAGGAGGATTTGGAATTGTGCTGTGAGTCAGAGAAGGGGAACGTGTGTTTGTTTCAACATTCTAGGAAAAACTACATTATGTCTCCACCAACCTATAGTAGTGAGAGAGAAAATCTGTGGCCATGATACCATGTAATGTATGTATTTGATACCATGATTCTAGAACTAAATTCCCTTAATTTTAAAACAAATATTGGTACTAATTCCATTAAGCCCAACATTCCTCTGTAAGTTTGCCTCTACCAAAAATCTTGAACACCTGTTTTTATTTTCTTTTTGTCAAATGGACTCCTATTTCATTTCAGTGTTCTGAATTGCATGATCTCATGCTCCATCTTCCTTCTCAAAACTTTCATTATGCTTTCTAAAGCTCTTGATCTGTGACAACCTTGCTCTCATTAACTTAGAATAAAATGGAAATAGGGCCAATTTTTGTCTGGCCTGCTTTGCTTCTCTAATGTCACTTCACTCTCTCCCCAGCTCACCAGGTTCTAGCATCGTTGGTTCTCTGACTCTACATCATGCTATATGCTTTCCTTTTCCAGGTACTTTGCACTTGATTTCCCTTATGTCTGAAAATTCATCTGCTGGTTATTTGGTAACCAACTCCTTCCATTCCTTCAGATCATAATTTAGGTTGTCTCTACATGAAGTCTATCCTCCTTACCTTCTATCACCTTAATTTATAGCCTCTCACACACAATATTATTATCTATTGAATCTCCCTTCTAATTCTGTTTCATTGGCTTGATTTTGTTGTGTGTTTATTTTTTGTTTATCGTTGGTAAGTCTCACTTCATAATGAGAATATAAAACCTGGGGGTCCTGGGTGGCTCAGTCAGTCAAACATCCAACTTTGGCTCAGATCATGATCTCGCAGTTCGTGAGTTCGAGACCCACATCGGGCTCTCTGTTGTCAGCACAAAGCCTCCTCTATCTCTCTCTCTCTGTCCCTCTCCTGCTCTCTCTCTCTGTTTGAAAAATAAATTAAAAAAAATAACAAAGTATAAATAAAACTTAAATGTTTAATGCAATATTGCTTTCAATATACTAGTAGCAAGCATTTTTGTATTGTCCATTCTGTGTGAGGTAGTAGGCATTGAATAGTATAAGATATGCAGTTTTTTGGGGCGCCTGGGTGGCGCAGTCGGTTGGGTGTCCGACTTCAGCCAGGTCACGATCTCGCGGTCCGTGAGTTCGAGCCCCGCGTCAGGCTCTGGGCTGATGGCTCAGAGCCTGGAGCCTGTTTCTGATTCTGTGTCTCCCTCTCTCTCTGCCCCTCCCCCGTTCATGCTGTCTCTCTCTGTCCCAAAAAATAAATAAACGTTGAAAAAAAAATAATTGTTAAGATATGCAGTTTTTTTTCCGACACATAGTCACCAAAAAAAAAAAAAAAAACAAAGTAAAAACAATTTAGTACATTGGAAGCAATATTGCATTAAACATTTCTTAAGGGTTCTGAGACAGTTAATGTATTCCTGAAATTTAGATTATTATAAATGAGTCATTTTCAGCAGGGAACATTCTTATTTTTCTTAAAATTGAAGTCTTTTATTCAGGATACCATTATTTTTAAGATACTTAACTTTATGTGTTTTTTTCTCTTCTTTCCACAAAGGCAAAGAAATGGGCACTATAAAAGGAACAATCACATTCTCTGATCCCTTGTAATCATTCAAACAAGCTAATTATTAATATGTAGCTTTTCAAGTTTTGAATCTTCAAACTCACACACTTCGAGGGAGAAAAATGAAGTAATTAGACCTGGTTTTTGTGAATACCCCCATTTACAGAATATATATTATGGGCTACATTGCTAGGTGCTTTGTCCTCTCTCATTCTATGCCATTTAATTTTTGGCTTGTACTAACAATGTTGTGATTACTAATAACAATAAGAAGATAAATAAGACAAGACAAAAAAATAAGAGGAAACTCAGTTTGAGAGATTAAGAAGTTTCTCAAAGGTAGTTATAAAAGTGTGTGTGATGGTTAATGTTATGTGTCAATTTGGGCCACAATGCCCAGATATTTGGTGAAATATTATTGTCTACATATCTGGGTGTTTCTGTGAGGATGGTTTGGGGTGATATTGACATTTAAATCCATGGGCTGTCTGTAAAACATATTGTCCTCCATAATTTGGGTGGGCCTCATCCAATCAGTTGAGGGTCTGACTATAATAAAGACTGATCTCTGAGCAAGTTGAAATTCTACTTGCAGATGGCACTCAGACCAGGACTACAACATCAACTTTTCCCTGGATTTCCAGTCTGCATATTTTGGAACTTGTAGTCTTCATAACCATATGAGTCAGTTCCTTAAGATAAATATCTGTAGATATACACATGCTGTTGATTCTGTTTCTCTGGAGAACTCTGAAAAATACAGAGTGGATCAAGGATTATAACCCATAACTATCTGATCCCCCAAACCCCCTAGTTTTACCAAAATACACAATATACCTTCTTGCAAAAGATAAACCTCCAAGAAAGATTTGGTCAGACTTTAGAGTATAGCATATTTTAGCTGATAGTTTAGGCAATTGGGTAGGAACCAGGCTGAAAGACTAAAGTTATAAATTGATATAAAGGAGAAATAGCAGCATTGTACAGTAGTTGAGAACGCAGAATTGAGAACAGGAAGCCCAGTGTTTCAATTCCAGCTGTACTGTCTAACTGGGAGTACCTGGGCAAGTTCTTTAACCTCCCTATAATGAAACTTGTAGGAACCCACCCAGTTCTGCTTGGATCTAGATCCTTTTAACTGTTTTGTTCATTCCAGTTTGCTTTACCTATGTGTTATTTGCTTCAAACTGCTACAGTAGGGACTCTATTCAGAGGACTCCCATTTGCAACTAAAGCTGTTTTGACTACAGGTAGACAGATAGGACGTGCCTGGAAGCTTATAACTGCCTGGGGTATTGTTAGCCAAGGACTAACTGGTGTAGTAGGGTGAAAATTCAGCTCATTTGTCTTCAAGATAATATATAAGGCCTAATTTATATTCTAGAACTTCCCTCTGGGATAAGGCCATGCTTAGCTAGAAATTACACCTTACTTGGTTTCTTTATCTTTCCAACCTGCTTCCTCCATTTCCTTCTGGTTTCTCCTGGGAGCACTTTCTAGATAAATCATTTGCTTAATAATCCTCTTGCCAGTCTCCTTTGGGGAAAATTGAATAAAGACATCAAGTTTCTCATCTCTACAGTTGGAATGTACTCTTTAAGTCAAAGGTTGTTGTGACAGTTAAGTGAATTAGTACGTACAGAACACTTATAACAATAACTAACACATTTAATGTGATAAATATGTCTTAGTATATTAATTATAAAATACTGAAACAATATATGTTCAGTTAAAACCACAAAAAACTTGTCGAATGCTTACTATGTAGTATACACATTCTATGCATCAAAAAACAAGTAATCAGCTATCCCATATTTACTCTCAAGTATATTCAATCTACATAGAGAGACAAGCTAATATTAATAAATGCAACCTAGTCAATATAATGATAGCAGTACATATTGAGTGCTAATGGTTTTCTGAATAGTAATATAAAAAAGTCATCTTGGGAACAGAACTCAGCCCAAGTAATCAAGGAAGATATTTGTCAAAATGGCTAAGTAGGGATTACACAGTTCAAAAAGTGTGGAGGATTATGGGGAGTGAAATAGAGACAACAATATATGCAATGTTTGAAATATTTGGAAGAGTTTTGCAAATTATTATTATTTGAGTTGAGTGTAGATGTGTCTGCTTATGTGCATTTGTCTGTAAATGTATGTCAAAGTATGTGGTGATATATGTGTGTATGTGTGTGTGTCTAGTTGGGAGTGTATTGTGCGTGGCAGAGAGAGTAAGAGAGAAGGTATATACATGAATCTGTGTTGAGGTGTATTTAGGGGCTTAGGATTGGCATGGAGGCTGAAGAGATAGGCAGAAACTGTGTTAGCATTCTGATATATTCAGGAGTTTGTACTTTATCTTAAAGGCAATGTCAAGTCAAGGATAGATTTTAGTAGGGGAATGGAATATTAGAAAGACAAGTTTGGCAACTGTTTAGAATGGAATTGAGGGAAAGGATGGTAAATAGGTTTTCAACTCATATGTCAACTCTGATCAATTGGTAGTGGCTGCCTGGAGTTCTTGTTGAGGAGGATTTTGAGGTGTTGTCCAGGTTAAATTGGAAAGAACTCCATGACTGAGTATCAGTGTCTTCCATTTATTTCTCATGTCCTAACCCTTTCTTTATTGAATCTGTCCCCTAAAGTGCATATCTGTTATAGATATCAGATATAGATCAACTGATATCATCATAAAAATACAGATGAAAAACTTTTTTTCTCTGAATGATTCTAACCTTGAAAATGCAATAACATTTTTACTTGTCTTAGGAAAAAATATATGGGTTAGCACAGACATTAACACATAGATATATATTAAAATTATTAATTTTACAATTATAACCCATATAATTTTAAACACTTTTTTGAAAGTTTGTGAACTTTGAAAGTTTGTAAACACTATTTGGAAAGAAAGCTCTGGTAATCCATATGTGTAGTATCAGAATAGAAAGAAAACCAAACACGTAAATAAGAAGAAAGTTTTAAGACTAAATATTATGAGAGATTATTGTGTTTGTAAATATATAGACTGTGCCAAAATTTTCCCCCTTTACTTCAGTTAGACTAAATACCCCTTGTTTGTGTTTTGCATATTACCCTACTGATTTAGATTTAATTGACTAAATGTTATAAAATATTCCAGAGTCATCTTTACATAATAAGTACTCCCTCATAGTCCAAAGAACAAAGCATTTGGAGCCAGACAAGCCTACTTTAGAATCCTGACTTTGTCACTTACCAACATTTGGATCTCAGACAAGATTTCCTTGGTGTGTCCCCTCTCTAAACATGTAGTACTAACTTAATAAAATTATTATGAGGTTCAAATTCAATAATATGAATGTATACAAAACACAACTTATAGAATAGTGTAATAAGTCCTGTTGAGTTTTGAAAATACAGTTCTTATGTCACATTATGTTAATTGTTTGAAAAAAAACTAAAGTAATTTTGAAATCAGTCACATGCTAGGAAATGTTTAAAACCAAAAAATCCCTAAAATACACATTTATTTTTAGTCCATTACATACTAAAATGTTAGATACTGGAATCACTAATTTAAAAATTCATGGTTCACATAATAATAAGCTAATAGTACAAACAGAGATATATGTGTGCCTCACTCTCCATTAAACAAAGTGCAACTTGAGTATGATTTCTTAAGAACCCCATAAGAGAAAATCACATAGTAATATTAAATATAAATTTAACTATAAATTGATTTTTATAGAACTATTCTGAATTGCTTTTATAGCACATGGTTATTAATACATGAATTCTGAATTGAGACATGGCTTCAAATACCATTGCTCTTTCCAAAATGCCCACACAGAGATTAGATGTGAGAGTAAATAGATCTTTTCACTTTTAATGGTTACTAATTACCCTTCCAAATGATACCTTCATTGATAATACCACTTTATATACAAATTGTGTTTGATTCTTTTAAATAGGATAATGTTGGAAATGGATCTAATGGTTTTACGTACATTAATGATTTTCTCGAGCTTCGTGTAATTTAAGAGAACACTGAGTTGAAGTGTAGTTGATTTGTAGTATGTTCAGTTTCTTTCTATTCCATCAGGTACTGCATTAGCATGACCCCTGAGTCTGCAGTTTTAAAACCTGGGAAATAGAGCAAAACTTGCCGAGAAAATGGTCCCTATAGCAGTCAAAGACTTGGAAAAATATTGCTCTAAAAACTAGTGTCCTTGGTCCAGCAATAAATATGTTATAATTTTAATTTAAAAAGCTAAATATGAAATCATTTTTTCTAATGTTGACACTCATGTTGTAAAAAATTCAATTTTTCAGAAGGTGTTTCATCTAATTTTAAAGACTATCACATTCAATGGATCACCATGTAATACACCATTAGTGCCTCACTGTTCAATTATATGAAGACCAAACTACTAGAGAAATGATCCATTTTATAAATTCTTACTATATTTAGATTTAAAATCTGTTGTTTTGTGATCTCTTGCAACTTGATGTCACACATTATCATCTTCTTTTCATTTAGTAGAAGCATGGGGAAAGAAAATGTACTATCCAGTCATGGTTGAGTTTCTTTATGTTTCACTTCAGTTTTCTGGGCATTACTAGTGGCTTTTATTTCACAGTTGTTTCTTGTTTAAGTCTCACACAAGATGACAACAGCATGGGGCAAATCATTTTTGGCTTAATTTGAAATGGTGTTTTCAGGGTATTTTAACAGCAGCAATTCTCATATGAGCAAGTAAAGATCATAAATGTTATCTGTATCTCCCCAGATAAACTACAAATAGAAAAACAAACACACACCAGAATTTGTAAAGTGATAAAGGAATTTAGTATGTCTAAGCCATGCGAGTAGAGTTTGAACATGGACAAAATCTATATATATGAAATTTGGCACACTCTTAAAAGGAACAAGCTAAAAACAAGGAAAATAAAAATGCTTACAAATCAAACAAACGCTACATCTAAATTTTTTTAACTTTTTTTTAACATTTATTTATTTTTGAGAGACAGAGACAGAGTCAGAGCAGGGGAGGGGCTGAGAGACAATGAGACACAGAATTCGAAGCAGGCTCCAGGCTCTGAGCTGTCAGCACAGAGCCCAATGTGGGGCTCAAACCCACGAACTGTGAGATCATGACCTGAGCTGAAGTCAGATGCTTAAGCGACTGAGCCACCCAGGCGCCCCTACACCTAAATTTAATCTAACTTTATGCTATCCAGGTGAAATATATGTCTGCTAGATGTCAAAAAAAGTTAATAATTACAAAGTTATTGCTCTGTGCATGTGTGTGTGCGTGTGTGTGTGTGTGTGTGTGTGTGTGTGTGTGTGTGTGTGTGTTGGGGGAAGGAATACTCTTAAAAATAAACAGTAAAAGTCATCTAGTTAACTGAGAAAGATAGTAAAATTATTTCAACAAAAATAGATTGATAAAAACTTGGGAGCAGGAACTGTGCCTTGTGGATTCTTATGTCCTCTACCTCAAGCATATGATCATCCACCCATTGACTAACAGTAAGAATGAACAAATGGTGGGCATCTGGGTGTCTCAGTTGGTTAAGTGTCTAACTTCGGCTTGGGTCATGATTTCACAGTTCGTGAGTTTGAGACCTGTTGATATTTACCAATATCTGATTTAGAGTGAGTATGTGAATGTCACAAGCAAAAGTATATTTATCTCCTTACCATCTCAAGTTAACGTTGTTAGTGAACTCTTTGCATGCAGAATTCTAATTGAGACACATGTGGGTTTCTCTATTTCATCTCTTGATAAATTCTAACCATCAAACTGTATAATGAGGCTATCTCCTCCCTATATCTGTATTCTATTTTTATATAATGTAAGCCCAAGATTACATCTACTTTTTTATAAGCCATCAAATTATACTGACAATTCATATTGTTTGTTTTAAATAAAAATCCCAACCTTTTCACATGAAGAAATCAAGTTATTTCTTTTCTGTATATACAAACTGATTGTAAAAAAAATTGTATGTAATTCAAACGAAAATTAAAATTTTGGCTGAGAAAGTGATGACCCAAGACACATAAGTATATTTAAAATTCATTTATTTATAAATAAGAAGGACAAGATTTTCATAGTTTATGTATTAATTAAATTGTTCTGCTGAGCCTGAGATGAATGAATTTGGAAAAGAGACAATACTTTCAGAGTTATTGTCTGGAACTCATAGCCACATAAAAAGTGATGGAGAAAAAAACCACCTGAAGTATTTCAACTTCTATTAATTCTTACTAAATTTTCTTCACTTTGTTTTTTTATTATTGAATTTGTAAACACTTTTCTTACCAATCACCTGTCCTAATGCACACTACTTCACTTTTATGTATACATATATATACTATACATTTCTCTAAATAAAAGTGGGAGAGGATATTGCCCATGTCACTTTGGTTCTTAAGTGAACAAATATAAGCTCACATGAATTATATTTGATTTCAGTGAGTTTGCCATGGTAATGATAGAGTAGATATTTGCAGTCAAAGCTGGTTATTTCTAAAAATTCATGAAGTATACATACCTTAATAAAAGTAGGTTTTAAAAACAGTAATATTTTGTGGTGGAAATGGAGAAGAAGAAACAGACTTAAATTAATCATGCAAAAAAAATTTCTAGTCCCAAAAGTTTGGTTGTAATTGGGTGGCATTAAGATAGAAATGCTCAAAATAGAGTTTTGTTGTGTTGTGTTTCGTTTTTTTTTCTTACAAAAGCTGTTCTTAACTTATATTTCTAAATATAAATATAACTATTGAAACTCATTGTAAAGGCATGCTGTTTGAATTTGTATCCTGTCCTCTCCTCCTTTTTCCAGGACCAGTAATGCATCCTACCATAAGACAGATCTAATCAACAATGTTACTGTGCCTTCTCTGACTTCTCATTTGAAATTAACATTTTTTTGTCCCCAAGATTGACAGATAATATTTTTTTTTGTTTTTCTGCATGTTTTATTTTGCTTTTCTAGTATTTATCATTCTATGTTTATAAAGAGGTCTTAGCTTACTTTGCCACCTCCTTAAATCCATTATAATACATTTTGTTTCTATATTCCTTCTTTATCTAATAACCATGTTTCCAGGAACAATGCATGTTTATGAAGTATATCTTACTCATTAATAAATGTCTTGTTGTTCTTAAATCAACATTAAAATAAACACACATATGTCTAGGAGAATAAAAGTAGCCTGCATAGGCTGGCATTCCAAATTCAAATTCTAAGTTCATTTCTTTTACTTATTAAGAGTAAAAACAATAAACTCTCTAAAAGAGAGGATTAAATGATATAACTAAATACAAATGCAAATTAGAGCTTTGCTCATACACCATATCTTATCTATAAGATTGGCAAACATTCAAAAGTTTGCAAAAATACTTTGTTGCCAAGGCTACAGGAAAGCAGGAACTCATACATTTTTGTTAGGAAAGCAAAATGGTACAACCTTATGAAAGGGAATTTGGCAAATTACATATTCATTTCCCCTTTTACACTGAGATCTCATTTCGAGAAATCTATTCTAAAATACACTGGCAAAAATCCAAAAATACACATACACGTATCTTGTTGCGGTAGTGTTTGCAGTTTTAAACAGTGTATTGTGGCTGCAAGTTATTGTCCACCAATAGATTGAATAAATGATGATACCACCCCACAATGAGGTCCCACAATGGGGACTTTGTTGATGTAAAGAGTAATGATTTATGTCTATATGCTTTTCTGATATATATCTGGGATTAATTATTTTAGAAATAAAAAGTGGGGTAAAGTGTGTGTAAGATGTGGGCAAGGTATCAATTTATTTCCTCTCAGCTCCTAATCAACCCTTTTTTGTCTTGTTTTATGATACCAGAGCAATATCCTCTTCCTAAAAATTTGTTCTTTACAGCTAGCAAACATATTTAGCTTTGTTAAGAGAAAGCATTAGAGTGGCATTGTAAACAGACAGAGATATGATGTCACTTCCTTTCCCAGTTCTGGTCCTGTTTCCAGTTTTCCTTTTATCAAGCATGGTTCTTGAGGTCCATTGATGCTCATATTGTAAGAACAAATACAAATTAAAAATAGAAGATTTTAATTCTCCTGTTGAAGTTAAAGGAAGGGAATCCACCTTTGTTTGGGGCATTTACTTTGGAGAAGTCGTATGTTCTTTCTTTGCCCCTTTGAAATGTGTGTAAATTTATCATAAGGGTAAATGAGTAACCCAGGAACCTGGGAACCTGTCAAGGCTTGGGAGCCATCTCTTGAAATGCAAGATGTCGACCCTATCTCCCAGTTTCCTGGTTCCAGGTTGCAAACCTAACCTTATTCCTGTCATAAGGATATAAGAAATTATGTTTTCTTTTAAAAGTATTTAGCAAAACAAGTGGCTACTTTAATTACCAAGTGATTTAGGACAAACTGTATGTAACAAATGGTGCTGTAGAGTCCTCTTAATCAAGGATTAGTTATTGTTTATCTGAAAAATGTATATAATGTACCACTTGGCTACATACAAGGGTATGATTTCTTAGAGTTTTTGTGATCTCTTTAGAAAATACCTGTGATGCACATCATGTTATGGTTTAATACTCTTTCCCTAACAAAACATGTTTTATTTCTCTTCTATTTCTGTAGAGAGGTTTTCTCAGGTGGCAGGAGATTTAGTTTCCAGTTATATTTACCCAACAATACTAGTGGACCTCACAGACTCTCCCAATACAGGGATGCTTTACGGCAGTTTTCAGTCAAGCTCTTGGGCTACCTACTCCTAGAACCCAATGTAAAGACCATCTCTGCCACATTCTCCCAGTCAGTGGGCTATTTCTATGATCAAGTTTCTACCACCATGGAGACAACTACTTACCTATCTAACAACTGCTTTCTGTAGACCATCGCGGATAGTGTTATCTGTTTTATTACCTATGTTACCTGTTTCATTAGCAAATGCCACTTCCATAGCAGTTGTGGCAGAACCCTCCATCAATTCGCCTGACTTAGTGACCATATCTATAGACCTGTTGTGCCTGACCCACACCTTGTGACAACTGTGGGTGATTCCAACAGCAGAGCTCCAGCTTGCACTCTCAGAAACTTGTTTTGACACCAGTAGAGTTTTTGGCTTCTGAGTTTGACAGACCCTCTTCAAAGAGATTTAAATCTGTCTTTGGGAAGGTGTCTTTCTTTTTTATAACTCTGCCTTAGTCTATAGATAGTAGCTTTATGTTTCCATTTACTAATTTTAGATCTATGAGTATTTCTTTATTTCTTTAAGTAGTTAACTACCTTTGTCTGTTAAAAACTCTTTCTATTAAAATTTCCTTTCTCAAAATAAGAGGTTTTTTTCCAACTCCTAATTGAATCTGATTGATACTGGGTTGATATTGGGAGTGATTTTGACAGACACCCTCTCTGGGGTGGGATTGGATTGGGCTTCAGTGTAATGCTGAGCTCCTTGTAAAAGATCCTTGGGAAGCTAGTAATCTATAGTATGCAGTGGCTTCTAATTTATCAAGTTATCACATGTGGTTGATTGTTTCCTTTGATTTCTCTTTTTTTATGTTTATTTATTTTTGAGAGAGAGCGCGAGAGAGAGCACAAGGAGGGGAGGGGCAGAGAGAAAGGAAGACACAGAATCAGAAGCAGGCTCCAGGCTCTGAGCTGTCAGCACAGAGCCCGATGCGGGGCTCGAACCCACAGACAGTGAGGTTATGATCTGAGTCGAAGTCGGACGCTTAACCAACTGAGCCACCCAGGCGCCCACATTTGGTTGACTGTGATAAAATTCTAACTTAAGCAAGAACCTTGAGGGCCCAAGAGGCTGCTCCACTTGACCGTTATGGAGGTAATTAGAGACCATTGCCTGGCTGTAGTGTTACATGCATTCTTCTGTATGCACTGCACTTATAGAAAGAAAATGACCAGCTCAAGTCTTTGACTCTCACTTTAAATTTAGTCTGAAAATTAAAGAGCTTCCATGACAGCCATAGAATAATCAGTTATTTCCTGTATCTCAGAACCAATATTGCTAAAAAAAAAAAAAACAAAAACAAAACACAAAAACAAAAAACCCACAAAATTTAATTATATGCAGCAGAAATACAACATCAACTGGGTTCACAGACTCATCAACTTTCTCATGTGACAAAGAAGGTGTAGATTAGGGGAAAAAAAGGAACCCTGAGACTTGAAATGGATACTTTGAACTCTGATGAAACTGAGGATTTTGGACCCTAGTTTACACAGCCTTCCTTGCTATTGGGAGTGGCACACCCTCTTGTTTGTTTTCAGAAGCTTGCCTTTCTGTACTTGAAAATTTGGAATAAGTTTTTTGGGGGGCAGATGCCTTGCAAGGACATGTCCATTCTCCTCAAGGCCATCACAGCCATCTTCTATTACCGTGGGACTCCTACTAATATCTCCTCCCTATGAAGATCATTAAACAGAAGCACTGTTACTTCCTTGGTGAAACTGCAGGTGTTAATGCCATGATAAATGCATTTTAAAAATCATTAGTGGTAATGCTTACAAAATTCAATGTATGTCACCTGTTTACACATAAGTCAGAGAGAGCTTGACTAATAACTGATTTATTTCAAATTTAATCTGGTTTTAACACAAGTTGCAACTTGTTTTGATGTAGTATTTTTTTTTTAAGAGAGAGAGAGAGCATAAATGGGGAAGAGAGGGAGAATCTTAAGCAGGCTCCATACTCAGCACTGAACCCAACTTGGGGCTCCATCCCATGACCCTGAGATCATGACCTGAGCTGAAATCATGAGTCCGATGCTCAACTAACTGAACCACTCAGGAGCCCCTGATCTTTATTGGGCAGATCATCACAGCTCCTGGCACTTGGTATGAAGCTATTGGTTTGGCTAATACTGACTTCTCTATATGAATATGAAAAAAAATATTAGAAGCAAGTTTCACTTACTTGGTAGGGCCAACAGTACAGCTTCACAGTTGTCTGAAGGTGATGTTAATTCTGTTCTCTGCCATATTTTTGTCTGTAAATATTTTGATTTTTTCACATTCTATTACTCATTACTGATTGTATCATTTTGATTGGATCTAATGAGTAGGAAGTAGGAACTACTTAAGCATCTTAGTATGATATATTGCCAACGAGAGAGAGATTGACAAGTTCAATATTTTGTAAATAAAACTTTATTGGAACAGAGCCATGATGTTTACATATTGTCTATAGTTACTCTTATACTATAACAATACAGTAGATGTGACAGACATCTGTCACATGGAGGAACCTCCACACTGTCTTCCAGAGTGGCTGCACCAATTTGCATTCCCAACAACAGTGCAAGAGGGTTCCCGTTTCTCCACATCCTCTCCAGCATCTATAGTCTCCTGATTTGTTCATTTTGGCCACTCTGACTGGTGTGAGGTGATATCTGAGTGTGGTTTTGAGTTGCATTTCCCTGATGAGGAGCGACGTTGAGCATCTTTTCATGTGCCTGTTGGCCATCCGGATGTCTTCTTTAGAGAAGTGTCTATTTGTGTTTTCTGCCCATTTCTTCACTGGGTTATTTGTTTTTCAGGTGTGGAGTTAGGTGAGCTCTTTATAGATTTTGGATACTAGCCCTTTGTCCGATATGTCATTTGCAAATATCTTTTCCCATTCTGTTGGTTGCCTTTTAGTTTTGTTGGTTGTTTCCTTTGCTGTGCAGAGCTTTTTATCTTCATGAGGTCCCAATAGTACATTTTTGCTTTTAATTCCCTTGCCTTTGGGGATGTGTCAAGTAAGGAATTTCTGCAGCTGAGGTCAGAGAGGTCTTTTCTTGATTTCTCCTCTAGGGTTTTGATGGTTTCCTGTCTCACATTCAGGTCCTTTATCCATTTTAAGTTCATTTTTGTGAATGGCATAAGAAAGTGGTCTAGTTTCAATCTTCTGCATGTTGCTGTCCAGTTCTCCCAGCACCATTTGTTAAAGAGACTGTCTTTTTTCCATTGGATGTTCTTTCCTGCTTTGTCAAAGATGAGTTGGCCATACATTTGTGGGTCTAGTTCTGGGGTTTCTATTCTATTCCATTGGTCCATGTGTCTGTTTTTGTGCCAATACCATGCTGTCTTGATGATGACAGCTTTGTAGTAGAGGCTAAAGTCTGGGATTGTGATGCCTCCTGCTTTGGTCTTCTTCAAATTACTTTGGCTATTCAGGGTCTTTTGTGGTTCCATATGAATTTTAGGATTGCTTGTTCTAGTTTCGAGAAGAATGCTGGTGCAATTTTGATTGGGATTGCATTGAATATGTAGATAACTTTGGGTAGTATTGACATTTTAAAAGTATTTATTCTTCCAACCCATGAGCACGGAATGTTTTTCCATTTCTTTATATCTTGTTCAATTTCCTTCATAAGGTTTCTATAGTTTTCAGCATACAGATCTTGTACATCTTTGGTTAGATTTATTCCTAGGTATTTTATGCTTCTTGGTGCAATTGTGAATGGGATCAGTTTCTTTATTTGTCTTTCTGTTGCTTTATTATTAGTGTATAAGAATGCAACTGATTTCTGTGCATTGATTTAATATCCTGCGACTTTGCTGAATTCATGTATCAGTTCTAGCAGACTTTTGGTGGAGTCTATTGGGTTCTCCATATATAATATCATGTCATCTGCAAAAAGTGAAAGCTTGACTTCATCTTTGCCAATTTTGATGCCTTTGATTTCCTTTTGTTGTCTGATTGCTGATGCTAGTACTTCCAACACTATGTTAAACAACAGCGGTTGAGTGGACATCCCTGTTGTGTTCCTGATCTCAGGGAAAAGCTCTCAGTTTTTCCCCATTGAGGATGATGTTAGCTGTGGGTTTTTCATAAATGGCTTTTATGATGTTTAAGTATGTTCCTTCTATCCCGACTTTCTCAAGGGTTTTTATTAAGAAAGGGTGCTGGATTTTGTCAAAGGCCTTTTCTTCATTGATTGACAGGATCATATGGTTCTTATCTTTTCTTTTATTAATGTGATGTATCACATTGATTGATTTGCGAATGTTGAACCAGCGCTGCAGCCAGGAATGAATCCCACTTGATCATGGTGAATAATTCTTTTTATATGCTGTTGAATTCCATTTGCTAGTAACTTATTGAGAATTTTTGCATCCATATTCATCAGGGATATTGGCCTGTAGTTCTTTTTTACTGGGTCTCTGGTTTAGGAATCAAAGTAATACTGGCTTCATAGAATGAGTCTGGAAGTTGTCTTTCCCTTTCTATTTTTTGGAATAGCTTGAGAAGGATAGGTATTATCTCTGCTTTAAACGTCTGGTAGAACTCCCCTGGGAAGCCATCTGGTCCTGGACTCTTATTTGTTGGGAGATTTTTGATGACTGATTCAATTTCTTCACTGGTAATGGGTCTGTTCAAGCTTTCTATTTCCTCCTGATTGAGTTTTGGAAGCGTGTGGGTGTTTAGGAATTTGTCCATTTCTTCCAGGTTGTCCAGTTTGTTGGCATATAATTTTTCATAGTATTCCCTGATAATTTCTTGTATCTCTGAGAGATTGGTTGTAATAATTCCATTGTCATTCATGATTTTATCTATTTGGGTCATCTCCCTTTTCTTTTTGAGAAGCCTGGCTAGAGGATTATCAGTTTGTTTATTTTTTCAAAAAAACCAACTCTTGGTTCCATTGATCTGCTCTACAGTTTTTTTAGATTATATATTGTTTATTTCTGCTCTGATCTTTATTATTTCTCTTCTTCTGCTGGGTTTAGGCTGTCTTCGCTGTTCTGTTTCTATTTTCTTTAGGTGTGCTGTTATATTTTGTATTTGGGATTTTTCTTGTTTCTGGAGATAGGCCTGGATTGCAATGTATTTTCCTCTCAGGACTGCCTTCGCTGCATCCCAAAGCGTTTGGATTGTTGTATTTTCATTTTCATTTGTTTCCATATATTTTTAATTTCTTCTCTAATTGCCTGATTGACCCATTCATTCTTTAGTAGGGTGTTATTTAACTTCCATGCTTTTGGAGGTTTTCCAGACTTTTTTCCTGTGGTTGATTTTAAGCTTCATAGCATTGTGGTCTGAAAGTATGCATGGTATGATCTCAATTCTTGTATACTTATGAAGGGCTGTTTTGTGACCCAGTATGTGATCTACCTTGGAGAATGTTCCATGTGCATTCTAGAAGAAAGTATATTCTGTTGCTTTGGGATGCAGAATTCTAAATATATCTGTCAAGTCCATCTGATCCAATGTATCATTCAGGGCCCTTGTTTCTTTATTGACTGTGTGTCTAGATGATCTATCCATTTCTATTAAGTGGAGTGTTAAAGTCCCCTGCAATTACCACATTCTTATCAATAAGGTTGCTTATGTTTGTGAGTAATTTTTTTTATATATTTGGGGTTCCCCTATTCGGCGCATAGACATTTATAATTGTTAGCTCTTCCTGATGGATAGACCCTGTGATTATTATACAATGCCCTTCTTCATCTGTTGTTACAGCCTTTAATTTAAAGTCTAGTTTGTCTGATATAAGTATGGCTACTCCAGCTTTCCTTTGACCTCCAGTGTCATGATAAATAGTTCTCCATCCCCTCACTCTCAATCTGAAGGTGTACTCAGGTCTAAAATGAGTCTCTTGTAGACAGCAAATAGATGGGTCTTGTGTTTTTATACATTCTGATACCCTATGTCTTTGGTTGGCCCATTTAGTCCATTTACATTCAGTGTTATTATAGAAAGATACGGGATTAGAGTCATTGTGATGTCCGTAGGTTTCATGCTTGTAGCGATGTCTCTGATACTTTGTCTCACAGGATCCCCCTTAGCATCTCTTGTAGGGCTGGTTTAGTGGTGACAAATTTCTTCTGTTTTTGTTTGTTTGGGAAGACCTTTATCTCTCCTCCTTTCTAAATGAGAGACTTGCTGGATAAAGGATTCTCGGCTGCATATTCTGTCTGTTCTTCACATTGAAGATCTCCTGCCATTCCTTTCTGGCCTGCCAAGTTTCAGTAGAGAGATCAGTCACGAGTCTTATGGGTCTCCTTTTATATGTTAGAGCACGTTTATCTCTAGCTGCTTTCAAAATTTTCTCTTTATCCTTGTATTTTGCCAGTTTCACTATGATATGTCGGGCAGAAGATCGATTCAAGTTATGTCTGAAGGGAGTTCTCTGTGCCTCTTGGATTTCAATGCCTTTTTCCTTCCCCAGATCTGGGAAGTTCTCAACTATTTTTTCTTCAAGTACACCTTCAGCACCTTTCCCTCTCTCTTCCTCCTCTGGAATACCAATTATGCTTATATTATTTCTCTTTAGTGCATCACTTAGTTCTCTAATTTTCCCCTCATCCTCCTGGATTTTTTATCTCTCTTTTTCCCAGCTTCTTCTTTTCCCATAATTTTATCTTCTAGTTCACCTATTCTCTCCTCTGCCTCTTCAATCCAAGCTGTGGTCGTCTCCATTTTATTTTGCAGCTCATTAATAGCATTTTTTAGCTCCTCCTGGCTGTTCCTTAGTCCCTTTGTCTCTGTAGCAAGAGATTCTCTGCTGTCCTTTATACTGTTTTCCAGCCCAGCAATTAATTTTATGACTATTATTCTAAATTCACTTTCTGTTATATTATTTAAATCGTTTTTGATCAGTTTGTTAGGTGTTGTTATTTCCTGGAGCTTTTTGAGGGAAATTCTTCCCTTTTGTCATTTTGGCTAGTCCCTGGAGTGGTGCGGAACTGCCTGGCACGTCCCCTGTGCTGTCTTGAATAACTTGTGTTGGTGGGCAGGGCTGCAGTCAGACCTGATGTCTGCCCCCAGCCCACCGCTGTGGCCACAGTCAGACTGTTGTGTACCTTCTCTTCCCCTCTCCTAGGGGCGGGATTCACTGTGCGGTGGCATGACCCGTCTGGGCTACTTGCACACTGCCAGGCTTGTGGTGCTGGGGATGTGGCATATTAGCTGGGGGTGGATGGGCAAGGTGCACAGCAGCGGGAAGGGCAGGCTCAGCTCGCTTTTCCTTGGGAGATCCGCTTTGGGAGGGGCCCTGTGGCACCGTGAGGGAGTCAGACCCGCTGGAGGGATGGATCCGCAGAAGCGCAGCTTTGGGTGTTTGCGTGGTGCCTGCCCGTTCCCTGGCAGAAACTGGTTCCCTTTGGCTGGTGGATAAGCGAGGGAGATGGCTCTGGCGAGCACCTTTGTTCCCTGCCAAGCTGCGCTCTGTCGTGCAGGGTTCAACAACTCTCCCTCCCGTTGTCCTCCAGCCCTCCCTTTCTCCGAGCAGAGCTGTTAGCTTATAACCTCCCAGATGCTAAGTCCCGCTTGCTGTCGTAACACACTCCGTCCGGCCCCTCCGCTTTTGCGAGCCAGACTCGGGGGCTCTGCTTGGCCGGCAGGCTGCCCCACCACCATGGCTCCCTCCCGCCAGTCCATGGAGCGCTCACCTCCTCTCCGCCCTTCCTATCCTCTTCTGTGGGCCTCTCGTCTGCGCTTGGCTCCAGAGACTCCGTTCTGCTAGTCTTCTGGCAGTTTTCTGGGTTATTTAGGCAGGTAGGTGGACCCTAAGTGATCAGCAGGACATGCGGTGAGCCCAGTGTCCTCCTGCGCTGCCATCTTCCCAGGATTCTCTGATTTGCATTCTTAATGAATCAACCAAAATTATTTTTTCCAATTGGTTAGATGAAGGAAAGGGAGTTATTTATTACCTTTCTAGGAATCCACCAACATCAAATTCAGCAGTGTTTTTTTCTAAAAAGGTAAGGATACATAAACATGAAAACATATATTAATAAACTCCACCATATTAATTGAATAAATATGAAACATATAAAGGAAAAGTTAAGGTAAAAAATAACCAACGCTTAAGTATAAAGGATTTTTAAATAAATAAATATCTAAAACTAAGAATAGAAAGGAACTTTTTTAGAGTAGTATTAAAGGAGATCTTAAAAAATGTAGACCTAAAGTCATCCCCAGTGATCATACTTTAGAAATATTTCCATTCAGCTCAGTGGGAACAAAAACTGCTATATACCAATCATTTCACATTACACTGGAAGTCAGTTAATTCCATAAGACAAGAAACGGGAAATTAGGATCATGAGTATTGGCAAGAAAAAAAATATATCATTTGCAGAAAATGTAACTGCCTAAATAATATATCAAAAAGTATTTTAAAATATTTTTGTGGATAGAGAATAAGCATACATAAATAATTATTGAATTTATAAAATTAAACTGATGAAAACACCATAGAATTCCTTTACGATCTGCCATCTGCGGTGGAACCTCCGCCAAGATGTAGATTTTCGTGAAAACCCTTATGGGGAAGACCATCTCTCTAGAGGTCGAGCCCTCGGATGCAATAGAAAAGGTAAAGACCAAAATCCGGGGTAAGGAGGGAATTTCTCCTGATCAGCAGAGCCTGGTTTTGCTGGCAAGCAACTGGAAGTTGGACGTACTTTTTCTAACTACAACATTCGAAAGGAGTCCACTGTATCTTGTGTTGAAACTTCGTGGTGGTGCTAAGAAAAGGAAGAAGTCTTACACCATTCCCAGGAAGAATAAGCATAAGAAAAAGAAGGTTAATCTGGCTGTCTTACTATGAGGTGGATGAGAATGGTAAAATCAGTTGCCTTCATTGGGAGTGCCCTTCAGATGAATCTGGTGCTGGGGTTTTTATGGCTAGCCACTTTGACAGATGTTATTGTGGCAAATGTTGTCTGACCTAGTGCTTCAACAAACTGGAAGGCAAGGAATTGCGTGCGGGTTAATAAAAAACAAACTAAAAAAATAAAATGGAATAACTTTTCCACCAACAATAACAAAGCTCCTCAGAAAAATTCAAATTACAAATGAGGAGGGAACCTGTTGGGATGAGCACTGGGTGTTGTATGGAAACCAATTTGACAATAAATTTCATATTAAAATAAAAAAAAATAAAAAAGAAGCTGACTAAAGGGAGACATTCTCTATGTTGATGGATGATAGTATTCAAAGTTATGAACAGATTGATACATCCAAATAATCTTGGCTTTTAAAAAATTCCAGTAAAAGCTCCAATGCTATTTATTCACAACACTTAGAGAAAAAATGTATCTTAAAATGACTGAAGGAAATACAAGTTCAAGAGAAACAAGATAATTATTAAATTCAAAAATGATGTGGAAAATTTCCACATCTAATAATAAGATATCATGATGCAATTTTACCTTGACTTCAAAAATATAATAAACTACGTGTTTAGAAACCCTCCTACCATAAAAACCTAATAATGCTGGCCTAAGGCACATATCCTTTAAAGTGCATATCTAAACAAATTAGAAAGTAAGAGCAACCTACATATATCTAAAATAAGACATTACTGAACCCAGAGGGATTATGGACCACTGGAGACATGATTTGTATTGTTAAAAGTAGTACATCTGCTTTTCATAAGTGATGGAGGAGAACATGGAGCCTCTGGCCCACACCAGGTAGAAGGTGAAGACTTAAAAAGAAATCTAGGATGTTTGGAAGGTTACATTTTTAAGGAAAGGTAAACTTGGAGGGAAAAGAAATCATATTTTCTAAGGAAAATTTTGAAACAAGCTAATACTGTACCGGTCTGTATATATGTGTTTGTGTGTGTGTGTGTGTGTGTGTTAAATATATATAATGTGTGTGTGTATATGTATTTAATGTATTTATTTGTATTATATATTTATGTGTATATTTATGTATATATTTATGTATTTAATGTATTTAATGTATTTAATGTATTATATATTTAATATACTTAATATATTAGACACAGTATCTATTTCCCACATACACGGAGAATTTCCAATCATAGTACTATCTCCAGGAAGTTTTTATCTTCCCACTTGCATTTCTGTTGGGATCCATAAAAACCTTAAAGTTGTCATCAAGGTTGGTAGAACACTAGGTACTTAGCAGGAGGAAATACATATTTTTTTCTCAGTGGAGTTTTTCTCAATGGAGTCTATTTTGTACAGTGGCATAAGACTTCATGAGACACTGAGAGATTGTCATATGGACAAGAGATAAAAGAATTTGTTGGTAAAAAAAAATTGTCGGTAATGGCTGAATATTTACTATATTTGAGGACACTGTAAATTTGGTTTTGCAGCTAATTAAATAAAAATTACATACACATAAATATTTGTTATTCAGAGTGGTATTCACACTAATTTTGAATTCCTCAGTACTAACTAACCAAGTATGTTTGAGAGAAAATGTTCAATTTTTTGTTGTTTGTAATTGATCTGTTTTATTCAGTTAATGAACAGATATTGTCATATTCTGTGAGTGTCCAAGTTAAAAGCAGTCTCCCTTTGGATAGAAATATGGGCATCCTGATATGTAATTCTATTCAGTGTCACTCATTTACCTATCAGCTCTCTCTGCTAAAGCGTTTATGGATATGTTTACTAAAAGCATAAAGAGCTCACCATAAAATGCACTATTTAAGACAGTAGCATTTTAATTTGTAACTTTTTATGGAAAATAAAAATAAACAAAATAATAAATAAGAGTAAATAAAACAACACTATGGAAAATAAAAATAAGAGCCTATTTTTCATTTTCTCTAAATTTTTCTAACCAACTAAAGCATCATTGTATTCGTAATTATTTTTTACTGTTTATACAACTAATTTACTGTCTGAGGCAGAAAGCAAGACACATGCAAAGTCTTCACTATGTTAAGGTCAGGTAATCAATTTCCTATCCCAAAAGACAAAACTAATAGTACAGAGGATTATCACTAAATACAAGCAGCTGCTTTTGTAAGACTGGAGCTTTACTAGGGAATCCTGCAATAATGGAGTAGGTAGGAGACAGAATCCCATGTACGTCTATCTATGAATTCTGTGAAAACTGCCTAGGTGTTTTTAACTACAGATGAAACAAGGATTAATTTTGCTTTGATTCAAGTAATTGCTATTAAACATCAATGCATTTGAAGCAAAATATGCAATGGTAATGAAGAAAAGAATATTTATCTTTGTTCTGAATGTCATTCAAGATTTTGTTCTTAATAAATATAACTCTAATTCTTATACTTTTAAGAATTTCAGGAGTGTACCTGATATAAACCATTCAGTACAAGCATTAACATACTTGCTATTTCTACATATGATCAAAAACTAACAGTTTTTACACCATATTTAATACAATTAATAACAACCCTACATATTATTTTCTTTTCACAAGTTCATACAATGTTGTAACACTCTGTAAAGACTGATTAAATATAAACAATTACTAAATTTAATTAATGCTATAGATCAATTTCATTTCATAAGAAAACACATATGCGATTTTATTCTTCTCTGAGGGTTTTATCTAAAAATCTATTGATGCAATGTTACTCATTAATATTTCAAATTCCTCTTAGTTTTAATTCTAGGCATGATACACGCAGGCAAATTGTTGAAGTCTTTGTTTAGAATATAAACAAAGTAAGCAGTTATCTTAATATTCAAATTATTTCTTTGTATATTTAGCCAATTAGTTTGACATCTTAGCAACATTCAACACAACTGAAAGAACATTTCTTTTGAAATATTCTTTTTCCTTAATCTCCATCAGATTACATTTTTTTCTCCGTTCTCTTTCATAGCTATTACTATTCAACCTGATGTGTCACTCCTCAAGACTTTGCCTTAGACTCTTGTTTTCTCATGTCCCCTCCTTTTCTAGGTGAATTAATTAATTTAATTTTTTAATTTAAATGAATTTTTAAATTTTTAAAATCATCTAGTATCAGCTCATAAATTATATTTTTCATCTTTGGAATTCCAGACCCATACATTCAATTACATTCTTAATAATTCCAGTTGTACTAATTGGCTAATTTCTTAGCTACTTTAAAGTTAATGTGCTCAGAACTGAATGCCTGATTCACTTCTCACCCTACCGCTTTCCCATCCCCACTGTGCACCTGACCCTCCACCGATTTAGTGAAACAATTTAGTCTGTGTTCTCCATTTCAGTAAGTTTTATTTTAACAAACAGGTTGGTTCTTCCTAAAACCTAGGGATTATCTTTGATGCAATGCTGTATGTCCTTTTCCTTCCTACTTTGGTCTTTCAAATATCACCAATCTGTGGATATCTAACATCTCAAATATGTATCCATACCTTCACTGTTCTCCAGGGTGCCTGCCATCATGCTGTGCAGCCAGCATCATCCTGCATTACGTTGAAACTTTAATATGTTTCTCTCATTCTACTCTTAGATCCAAAGACCACCTCCAATTCATTCTCCATAAAGTTGAGAGATTTTTCAATGAGTATAATACTCCAACCTTTCTATGATTCAAACCATTCAGTCATTTCCCATAGTAATTAATTCACAAAGCCTAATGTTTGCTCCCTACTTCTGTGTCATTTTCTTTTTGTCTAATTTACCAACCTTGTCTCTCTCGTTGTTGCTTTCCCCTTCAGGTTCTACTCACTGTGGATCTTTTTTTAATTTCTTGAACACAATGAAATATTCATTGAACCAAAGCAAATGTTCTTCCCTTTCCATAAACTGCCTTTCCCCTGTTCATCATTTGACTTACTTCCTATAAGTGTTTCATTTTCAAGTAGACCTAATTTGACTATCAATTCCCAAGTAGGTATTCCTGTTATACTCACCTAAATTCATCTTCAGTGTTTATTTACATTGATTATCTATTTAACTACATATCTATCTATTTATCCATCTATCTATTCATCCGTACATGTAGGTAGCTATAATCTACCTGTAGTCATTTTAGATTCTTGAGTAACTTTAAGCATCATGACAGGATGTTTGTATTTATTTTTATCATTGCTTTTCCAAAATCTTCCAATGCTGTTTTATATCAATATGTATTAATAATCTTATAATATAATGTTATCAATTGTTGAATGAGTGAAAAATTGAGAAACTAATGAGCAAGTTCTATAATGAATATATATCTATACATACATATATATAAATTGCCAAATGTCCTAATTTCAGCACATTTACACTAATATGCTTAAGTTTCCAAAAATTGATTCACCAGCAAAAATTTAGTACACTCAACAGCAACTCCACATTTGATGCCAAATATGATTGCAAATTACATCCTTAAAGTTCAAAATACAATAAAAATTGCAATAAAAGAGTAATGTTATCTTAAATCACAAGCTTTAGTTTTACCTTATATTTGTGAACATCATGGTCTCATGTATTACTAATAAAAACTTTAATACCCAGACGATTTCACATTTTTTCTCAACAAATTGTTATTATCTAGTGGAAATAATTGGTAATTTTTCAAAAGGTATTTGGGACTTAAATTTTTAGCTTTCATATTCACATAACTTTTGGGTGAACATTTTGCAATATAAGAGAATGAAAAAAAATATACACAAATGAATATTTCTGTACAGTTATCTCAAATTTTAAAATACTTTTTAACACTTGCCATGCTTTTATAATTAACACGATTTGTTGTAGAACTAAACACTTACACATGCTTTAGTCACTGAACGTAGCAACAACCCTACATGCTTACAGTAAAATGCTTTTATCCTGTTAAAGTATATGTTTATGCAACATTTTAATAAATGTTTACTAATTTAATCATAATTGATAACAAATCAGGTCTAAGTGCCCACTAACCTGTTTGTAAGTATTTTCAGTGTTGACTAAGGCAACAGGAGACTTTGAAGATGTTTTGCCTCTTTACTTAGAGCATCCACTTCACTAAAATGTGATAGCAGAGAAGCATCAAATATGCTTTGTAAAACATCAGGAATGCAAATAGAACAAGTTAAGCACTCTATGTATGACATTGATTCCTGAAAAAAAAAGGATGAAAAACAAATTGCAATATTCAATAATAAAGTATGATTGATTTATTATCATTATGATTTTATCATACTCTTCTTAATACAAAAATGTGCATTACTTCAAATTCAATAAAGAACTGATGAAAAACTATTAAGCTTGGTACCATGGTTCACAAATTATGTAATGTGATCTCTGACTTCAAGGAGCTTAAAATCAGAGATGATCCACAGAGTCACATAGAGTTGTAGTCTAAGTATATTGACTGCTCTCAGATATTTCAACAGACAGAAACAAGGCACAGAAGGCTGTGTTTGTGTATGTATATATATCTACAGGTCTTGAAAAATTTAGAAGGGCTAGTTTTTGAGCTGAATTTTAATAATAAATGTTGGATAATTAGAAATGATGAATTAGGATATTTTCAGAAATGCAGAACTGTACACAAAGTGTGAAAGAGTAAAAAAAGTAAATAGCAAGTGGTCTAGTTTTAATTTGAGAATCCAGAGATTGTTAGTAGACAATAAAAACAGAATGAAAAATTAAATCTTGATTTTAAACTTAATTGTGTATTAAAGTTTTTGAGTTTTAGAGGAAATGGGAAGTTAACTGAATACTTTCTTTTTTTTTTTTTTTTTTTAAATATTTTCAACGTTTATTTATTTTTGGGACAGAGAGAGACAGAGCATGAACGGGGGAGGGGCAGAGAGAGAGGGAGACACAGAATCGGAAACAGGCTCCAGGCTCAGAGCCATCAGCCCAGAGCCCGACGCGGGGCTGGAACTCACGGACCGCGAGATCATGACCTGGGTGAAGTCGGACGCTTAACCGACTGCGCCACCCAGGCGCCCCAACTGAATACTTTCAAAACAAAAATGTCCTAATCAGTTCTAGACGTGACTTTTTTATAGACATGACTTTACCCAAGCATGACTATCTTGCAAAAGGATATAGGCTCAATCTAACAAAATTTCACTGACCTTACTATTCTCCATCATTCAGAGGCAGCTGGCATTGGTGAAATGGCCAGACAAAATTAATTTAAGAAAACTATGCAATGAAGTTGCTGTCCCACATGATAGAATATATTTTTATTTATTTATTTATTTTAGTTTTTTTCAAGTTTATATTTAAATTCTGGTTAGTTAACACTTAACATACAGTGTAGTATTAGTTTCAGATGTAGCGTTTAGTGATTCAACACTTACATACAACACCCGGTGCTCATCACAAGTGCACTCCCCCCGTCACCTATTTAGCCCATCCACCTGCTCACCTCCATTTTGGTAATCATCAGTTTCTTCTCTATAGTTAAGAGTCTATTTCTTGGTTTTTCTCTCTTTTTGCCCCACTGTGTTCATTTGTTTTGTTTCTTAAATTCCACATATGTGTGAAATAATATTTTATTTGTCTTTCTCTGACTTATTTAGTTTAGCATAATACTCTCTAGCTTTATCCATGTCATTGCTAATGGCAAGATTTCATTCTTTTTAGTGGCTGAGTAAAAATCCATTGTCTATATATACCACAGTTTCTTTATCCATTCATCAGTTGTTGGACATTTGAGCCCTTTCCATAATTTGGCTATTGTTTATAATGCTGCCATAAACATCAGGGTGCATGTATCCCTTTGAGTCAATGTTTTTGTATCCTTTGGGTAAATACCCAGTAGTACAATTATTGGATTATAGAGTAGTTACATTTTTAACTTTTTGAGGAACGTCCATGCTGTTTTCCAGAGTGGCTGCACCAGTTTGCATTCCCACCAACAGTGTCTCATTGCACTTTAAAATTGTCAACTGACTAAAGGAAATGTTTTTTTGTCCCTACAATCTTGATGGATTGGGAGGTTCTAGTGCCTGAAGGATGAATGCTTCTCTGAGAGAAGTAAGTCACATTTCTGACAAAATAGAAGTTAACCCATCATTGGACAATTGGGGGTCTTCAACCACTGAGCCTACAGCATAGGAGAAGGTTGTGTATCAACTGTACTTGGAAAAAAATCGACTGACTGCTTCACAATAGGGACAATGAAGATTTTTTTTTCTAACCAATATTACTCACTGAGTTGCATTTTAATTCTTCTTTCCAATAGTCCTAATAAGCTGCAACTCAGTAAAGATAAGGTCCCCAAGAACTCAAATGATGTGATTTGGTAGGTAAAAGACTGTCCAGCTGAAGTTAAAGGAAACATAGAGGAGGGAGATGGTGAATATGATCACAATATGAGCCTTATGGCTATAAAACAGACATCTATGGCAAGGTGCTGTATGCTAATAAATTATTTCATTTATCAACCGCCTCCTGCTACCTAGTATGAAGAACCCTGGAAAGCTAACATTTTAGGTTTTTGGAAGGAGCATGATCAAATTAATATCACTTCTGATTATGCAATACAGGATGAGAAACTGTACTGGGAACACAGCATTCCACCTGAAAGGGGTGAAGGGAAGGAGGAGATCTGAGGGTAAAAAGAATGGAGGATGTGGGATATCTTTCACTTGCCAATACGGATTCACTCTCCATCCTGGTATATCTTGCTCAGTGCCCCAAGATGTTGGCTGTTTAGTGTAGTTCATTTGGCTCCAGTGCTTCCTTGCTTCCAACTGGTTTAAGCCAATGGGTAACACCCGAAGGCAAGCAGATCAGAGCGTGGGAGGAGGAGGAATTTGCTTTGTTACTACTGTCTCCATTTTCCTGTCTGTGGGTTCACCTTATACAAGCAGAGCCCCTCCATTAAAGGCCATAATACTGCCTGATGACCTTCCCAACTTTCGCTGTCTTGATTTCATCAACCACACGCCCTTACCCTTTCTGACCTTGTGGTGGTAAGGGCTCTTCCTCCATTCAACAGTTCCTCACACTGCTAAGGTTGCTGTGGTTTCCATACACTTTGTAAACTTTATTGCTCTGTTTGTCCAACATGCTAATCTTGCTGGCTTTTGGGTTCTTTCTAAAATGATAAAAATGATTATTGTGATCTCTAAATTGACAAAGTTAGGGTCTTTAGGGATTATTTTGTCTTGGCAGCAGTTAATTAGAAAGCTGACAATCTGTAGGACCTCAGTACATACCAAGTGGATTTTTAAAAAATCATACAATTGACAGCATCCTTCTTTAAAAATTCAAAGTGTGGAAAATGCATCTGTGAATTCTATCTTATAACACACTAATTAGTACTAGAAAATATGTAGTTTATTTGCATAGGCCAATTATTTTCGTATTTATTATAATGCTGTGGAATTTAAACTGATGGTTTATCACAAATTGTATGGAGGAACTGTTTTTGACTTGTCAATATTTGAAACATGGAAACCACTGTTACTACCTTGCTAAAGATCCACAAAGAATTAATCAAAATATTTGTACTTTCATTTTTTCTTTCCACCTGACATTATATTAATATACCAGAACTTATTGCATGTGTCATTTTGTCAAAGATTCTTAATGAGAATCTTTAAAAGAAATAAAAGCAAAATAGAAGTAAATGTACTAATTTGTAGGATCAGCAAACATAATTTAAAAATAAAGCCCATCTCTCCTGAAATCAATATTACACTATATGTTAACTAGAATTTAAGTAAAAACTTGAAACAACATAAAATAAAACAAAACCTATCCAATATCAGATTTTTAAAGTTATAGATATTATCTGTACTTGGGTTGTCTTAATCTCAATCTACTAATTTTTTAATTATTGTATACATACTTAAGGGTATTTATAAAGAGAAATGAGACAAAAAGATACTGATACATGCTGAAAGAGTATGTTATTTTATTTAAAATGTTTATTTATTTATGTATTTCTGTATTTATTTATGAGAGAGTGAGGGGCAGAGAGAAGGAGACAAAGTATCCGAAGCCGGCTCTGTGCTGACAGCAAGGGCTTGATGCAGGGCTTGAACTCACGAATCTAGAGATCATGACCTCAGTTGAAGTTGGATTCTTAACCTACTGAGCCATCCAGGTGCCCCGAAAGAGTATTTTAAAGTCTAGATTTGTTTTTGCCTTTAGTCAAAGCATAGCTCTTTTTGTTGAAAAGTAATCTCCCCTCATATTTTATCCCTTTTAATTTTAAATTTATTTCAGTGTCATTCCTTACAAGTTCAATGTTTAATTAAAAGAATTAACTATCAGTGTGTTCTTATTATAGTAATTTGTATGTATGTGTGAATCTTTTAAATTTATATATATAGATTCACTTTTAACAGGGTATCTATAATTTCTCATAAATGAGTGTTACTATTTATATTTATATACACATACTCTGGCAATTTTGTTTTTTACCTGTGCCAAATTTCATGGGATATTTCAGTATCTATGACTGAATATATTTGTTAGGCTAGGAATAAATACATAGTCCCCAAATATACCTGTTCCCTCTGAGAAGTACATGGAGGAAGCAATCTACTAGGGTCCTTTTAGTTAGAACTATCACAAGCTTATAAATTTATTTTTCACTTTTCTCCATTATTTCCCCAATGTGTAGTATATGAAATGTGCTGATCTCACATGAGAAATAGAAAAATCTGGACTGATATAATAAAGACATCTGGTGAAAATATAAATTATTTTATTATTAAGTGGGGATATAAAATATACATGAAAAAACATTTTATTATTTGATTTGAAAATAACTTTTTGATGGTGTATATTGTGTAGTTCTTTATAATCTCAAAGGCATTTACTTAAAAACAAATTCCAGGAATGCCATTCTGGCATATGCAACACAGAAAGCTAATTTCCCCGAACAACAGTCTAGCAAAATCCCCCTCAGAAATATCTCTGAATAAGAGCAAATTGATGGATGTATAGTTTCCATGCAATTCAAAATCAAATGAATCTGTCATCAAGAATTGGAGGAACTTGGCTGTAATCATTTTTTCTGTTTATCTTATTCTACACTGATAAGTTTTTTCCTCTTTCCTGAATGCCAATTTCTTAGCAAATTATAGAATCAGTTCTCTTGTTTTCCTATTATCTATATTATGTGAAAGTGAGGTTAGCTAGGTGGCTTTTGATTTTCTAAGTTTTTAGTTATTTCATTCAACTTTTAATTTTGTGCCAAATGGGCCATATTTTTAAAATTTTCACCTTTATGCTTGTTGGCTTAGCAGTGTACCCTTGCAATTTCAACAGTATCTGGCACATAGTAGACCATCAATACATCTAATGGGTGAGTAAATGACATAATTATGCATAAAACTAATTGTCAAATCACATTATGAAATGACTTTTACATCTTGCCCCAAATCTTGCTGTCCTAATCGCAACACTGATATTCCAGGAACATAAAATCAAGCTATCATAAAAAATTCTATTATACACCAGAAGATCATTTTTAACAATTTAGTTTTCCCCATATAGTTATTTTGAATTCCTTAAAAATTTACATTCTGTTGGTTTTAATCTATTCTCTTCTGGATGAGGGAGAAACTTAAAACAATAAAATGATTATATCATGTTTTATATATAAATTATCAATCTGCAACTTACTTTGGGACTCAGCTTCATTTCCAAATAACACTGACAAGATATTACCAAGTCAAGAAAAAAAATGTCTTAAGTGTGATTGTTATTAATATAGATTTTGCAAATATGGAATGAAACACTAACTTATTCATTTCAACCCATCCTTTTTTTGTCCATTGTGACTCATCCAAGCCTGGATCTAATTTTGAAATCAATAGAAAATATATAGATGGAATTTACAGGCATGAGCAAAAACATGAGAGATGCACAGTAAATGTGACCTTCGATCTTGAAGGCTAAACTATGAGAACAAAGACAATAGACAAAGTGATTCCACTTCAGAGTATCCTAAATTCATAGACTTAGAAAGAGAAATCTCCTCCAAAGTCTGCATTATGAACAAAATATGCAAAATTTTGTAACATTTCTGTCTTAAAAAGCATGTTGAACATTTATAGAAAAACAATGAAGATCTAAAATAGATCTCTAACACATGTACAAATGAACAAAATAGCATCTCCGTTTTTATGCTAACTGCAAAGCATGACAGCATTACCACGGACTCTGAAGAGCAGAGTGACAAAGTCTCCGTTTCCTAAATGCCTTTTTCAGTTGCTTGTTAAAAAAATATTCCTTCCTCTATCACATTCATGCGTACATCTTTACAACCACAACTCTGCCTCGGGCACTTTGTGGTGTCAGAGGCTACCATCTGGAAGGTGGTTGTGTATAGTAAATGAGTTTTAACAGAACCAATTGTGTTGGTTTCCTCCAGAGGGACGAACCCCTAACTGCAAAAATTCTTAGTACAACATTGAATTTTGCAGGAGAGTCTGCCCTACCTATTTGCTATATACACACTTGCCACCAGCTGTTTTATGCACTCTTGGCTCCCCAGCTGAGACAATTAAGGGAACAGGATTTGGCATTCTGTATAAATATGAGATAAGACTCTGGAGCTCTTTCCAGGTTGGCAAAGCATGGGGTAAAAAACACGGCTTTGCTCCAGAATAAAGACTTTTTAATCTTATAGGCAATGATCGAGGAATGAAAGAGGCAGATGCTAAAAGGATAATGTGGGAAAATATGGAAGCCTGGCCATCAGCAAAATATTGTAAATTAAATTAAGTGCATAAGAGTAGCTGCATCCTGCAAAAAGGAAAGGGAAAGAAAATGCTAAATGTTTGGGTAGGGGGAGCAGATTGGGATATTTTGCTCTGTGTGATGCTTTTCCTGAACACTGCATCTAGCTAAACATTATCCAGAGTAGCTACATTTCACTCCTGCTTCTAGCATGTACTGGGGTGTTGAGTCTGAAACCCTGTAAAGAAAAGAGCATGGGGGGCAGGATTGGGTAAGTGATGAACGAGGTAAGTATGTACTCTAGAATAGAACCACTGTTCAAGTTACAGAAAAAAACAACTTCCTAATTAAATTAAAGTTGTTTGGTGATGTTTTAGCTGTAACGATGTTACCCGGTGAACATTCTCACCTTTATAATTTGTTTTCTACATAGAAAAGCTATAAATAAATATGACAAATTACTAATTTCTACGTTCATTCATGTTGACACTGTTGCTTTTTTCTTTACTTTGCTTTAAAATTTCCTATGATCAATATGCCATTTTTTAAATGAAAAAAATACAAAATAAAAAAATAGGATTTTTCTCTCCTGTCTCCTGTAAAAACAGCTATTGAAACTATTTTAGGTAAGCTAATAGGTCTGTTTCTTGGGAGAAAAAAATGCATGCATGTGAAGGTGGTTCCAGAAGCTGTATTTCCTACCCTGACTTCTAGCCCAAACACTAGATTCATATCCATAATTACTTGGTACCTCAACAAGACACACATCTCAAAACTGAAAAAGCGGAATCAAAAATCTTGATCCTGCTATCACTTAATTTGTATGTTTACCCATCTCTGGATTTTGTTGAGGCAATGTTAGCATTCAATTGTTAAAGAAACAGTACCCACTTGTCAAGCCTAAAGTAATTATATTCCCCTTGATACTTCTCTTTCCCCAACTCTGAAATTTATTTCATCAAAAACTCCCATTTATGCTACCTACAAATATATATGGACACTGCCCATGTCTTTACATATGTTTTTCCATGATCCTAGTAAAAGCCACTGTCAACTTTCACTGTGATTACTGTAGTAAGGAAAAAAGGAAGGAAGAAAGGGAAGGAGGGAAGGTGGGAGGAAGGCAGGAAGGCAGGGAGGAATGAAGGAAGGGAGAAAGGAAAGAAGGTGGGAGGAAGGAAGGAAGGAAGGGAAGGATGGAAGGTGGGAGGAAGGCAGGATGGCAGGCAGGAATGAAGGAAGGGATAAAGGAAAGAAAGTAGGAGGAAGGAAGGGAGGAAAGAAGGAAGGAAGGAAGGAAGGAAGGAAGGAAGGAAGGAAGGTGCGAAGATTGAAACTCCTTCCTCTAGCGTAGAAAGCCTTATGAGGTCTGCCCCCAGCCATATGCCTCATCACTCTTCATCTTACCTCCTATGTTAAATTCACACTGTAGTAGTTTTTCAAATATGATAAACTTTTAGCTACTTAAGAGTCTTTTGAAATAGATGTTCTGATTTCCTGGAATATTCTTCCTTCTCTTTCTGTGGTGGATTCTTTAACCTTCAAATTTCTTCTTAAATGTCATTTCTTTGCCCATGCAATCTAAGAAAATAAAAAAAGTCACTATCCCATCACTTACTTTAACTTCCTATACACCACTTAACACTATCTCATATATGTCACACGCGCGCGCGCGCACACACACACACACACACACACACACACACACACCAGTTTGTATTCCCTTTTAGCATAGAAACTTTTTAGGATCAGAGACTTTAATTGCATTGAGTACAATCAAATTCTGCCCCTTTAGAAGAGCGAGTGGCAAATAATGTTTATTCAGTATAAATTTGTTGGGTAAGTAAATGAGTAAGACTGGAGTTTAATTATTCTAATACCTTAAAATTCTATGTAATTTTAATAGCCAAACTGACACTGTTATATTTAATTCTAAGCTTCAATTCAAAGTAGCCATATCAGGAATAACTTTTTTCAATGAGAAAATTATAAAAAATGTACTTATTTTAACAATTCTGCAACTTCTATATTGATGGATTATTTTAAACATATTTTACTTCATTCACCTAACATAAGGTAACCAAATTGTATGGTCATAAATCTAGTATATCAAAATATTTTGATATTTGCTTGAGTATCCATATTATTAACTTTTTAAAACCTTAGTTTCAAAATTCCAATTGCTTTAATGTTTTCCTAGCTAATGTGCATCAAGTGTTTTTATAAAAGACATTACACTAGTGCATATCTTGCATTTATCAGCATTCTATGCTTTCTCCTAAATAGATTTGCTGGGCTGAAAACAGGCATAAATTAAATAGTAACATGTAGCTATTGTAAAATAAATTGTGGCAACCTGATGAAGAATAGATAAATTTAAATGGTGGGACAGAAATACAAGCTACTAGGAAACATCAAAATAACCTAGTCTATCACAATCAGAAATTGATCATAATATTTTCTTCTAGAAGGTGTTTGGTAAACAATAGATGCTATTTTTCCATAATTAACTGTGTTTATCAGCTAAATATAGGGTAACATATTACATTTTGTTTCCCTATTCTGTGTATGACCTTGCTCTTTTTCTCAGGGAAATGTCAATAACTTGGATTTCATGATATAAAATGAGTGTCAACAGATTATTTTTATAAAGTGCTCTCAATGTCCATTGATAAAAAATACATTAGTTCTAAGATTGTCAACAACTGACCAGCAGTTAAGTGAAATGTTCCCACTGATTCAAATGAAGCATTTCTGACAATTAGCAGAAAGAAAATGATTTCTTAAGATCTAGTGACAGCATGAAAAGACAAATCCCTTAATGCTGTAAGAAGGCAACAGTGTGCATAAAGTGATTTTTTTGATTCTTGTAGTCATTTTGACCTATCTTCATAGACCTTCATAGCTATGCTCTCTAAAAGTGTTCTTACCAATTGTTGTAAAAGATAAATTGTATTTTGTGAATTGCTCAAAAAGTAAGCTAGATGGTGCTAAAGAACACCATTCTATTTATTATGTGGGCATATTTACAACATAACTGTTGTTGGTAAGAATGAACAAAAAGGTTGACACCCATTACATTCACATCCAATTTGGTATTGCATTATAAATTAAACACAAAAGTTTACGAAGAAGACAGACTCAAGAAGGGGGTGAGATTAAGAGGTAGTCCATATTCATAAGCTTGTATTAAAGTAAACACAACATAACCCATAATCACAAAATAATAATTGTCACTATATAACAAACCTATGTCAGATTTCTACTGCAGATATGTTACTATTCTTCTGCTAAATCTGTGGTACGTGAATATTCTGATCCTTTTGGGATACCTTTTTTTTTTCTTGCACTTAATATAAAAATTGAGCAGTGGGGTTTAAAGTGATAAACTACAACTGGGATACCCCAAATATTTAGATATTATCTACAGCTCACCTTGGAATTGCTTTTAACCCCGTTTATATTTATGTCTGAAGGAAAACTCGTGTTCCATTAAAAGTAACTCATCATTTTCTCAAATTAAAGAGCCCCTTTTGGATTAAATCAGCTTCCCTGAGCCTGCCTCACAAGCACCACTTGCCAGTAGCCCCTTTTGGATTAAATCAGCTTCCCTGAGCCTGCCTCACAAGCACCACTTGCCAGTTTGAATGAGTGCTGTAGTCTGAGAAGGGTTCTGAAGAGTAGTTGGCTGCTTGGGCTTTGCCTTTAGCTTTCCGGGGTTCAGAGATTTTAAGCCCCAAAGAAAACTATGGGGTAGCATAATTTTTTTTTTCATTTTAGCCATGTTGATAGGCATATAGTGATATCTTGTTGGGGTTTTAATTTTCATTTCCGTGGTGACTATTGATCCTGAACATATTTTTATCACACGTTGTCTTGTAACACCAGACACTGATGTAGTGCTAGATACACTGTACATGTTGCATACATTTCTGTTGAAGTGAATAATAAATCTTACAATCCCTGGACAAAGTGTATTATATTATGCTCACAAGACCATCCACGGTGATGTTATACACACATCTGAATATGGCTTTGGTTCAGAAGACGCTGGAAATCTTTTAATGGACCAAAAAAGTAACAGCTCATCATCAGAATCAAGATTTATAAGACTCTGTGCTATTTTTAAAGTTAGTGGGAAGTTGTTATGTGCTTTTTTTAAGGATATAAGCTGCTAGTGTATGCCATATTCTAGAAGGGGTAAGCACTGGCTTTGGGAGAGAGGGATGGGAAATTGAGCAATAAAATATTTCCCTAAAAATAGCCCACGTTCTACCATTGGAGACATGATCCCTATTCTCTTGTGGGTTTTGTGGTGAAGAATATTAACAATTAAATTAAAGCTCTGGTTACTTAGGATTATCCTTGCTTAAAAATTGCCTGGACTCTTCTGGCAACAGGTATGCAATAGTGTGCAGTACTTGAAAAATAAGAGATAAAGAGTAAATGCAAGCATAAGCAGATTTTTGAGTTGTGTTGAAATTTTAATCTAATAAAACATGCTTATGTAGGATGGTCATGAAATCCCTGTCCTCCCCCCTCCCCGCCACGTCCCACTCTAAATATCACACTTGAGGCTGTTTTTATACTTTTTGTTGTTGTGTTTCAGTCAATGCAGTTGTAGGAAGTCTTCAGAAATAGAAATTTGTAATTACTTTCTCCAGTCTCTTTCACAGTCCTCTACATGAAAAAACAGATGACTAAACTGACAGCATTTCTTACTGTGTTTGAAAGGTAACCAAAGCTTTTTGCAGAAGCAAAATGTGAATGAAACACACACATACACATATACAAGTGAATTGCAAAGGGCAAGAAATTGAGAGCAGATGGATCAGTTCTGCTAGTAAGACCATAACGAAATCATCTTCTCAGAGTTGAGGCTGTTGTTTTTTCATTCAAAGCATGCATCACAGACCATCCCAGAAGTTTAAAATCAAATATACAGATTAAGCTGGGTGAAATGTTAATCATGTAAAGCAAAACCGAAGGATTTAGGTTTCACACAGCAGTATGCACTGTCTGCATGTTAAATACAGGAAGACAAAATTCCACCAGCTAATTGAAAAATAGATATTGAATAAATTTAACATTAAGGAACATGTAATTATAGTGATGCCCCCAAATGCTTGATTTACTTAATGAGAAGCCGTTTAGTAAGATGAACTCTTACAATGGAGTGAATATTATTACAGATCATTTCTGTATCATAATTTTCCTTTTATGTCATTCACCTAACAGGACATCTTTAAAAAAATAAACAATGATGGCAGAATTGAGCTGTATTAGTCTTTGTTAAATTTTAAGAATATTTAAAACTTAGGTATCCTCAGTCCTCATAGAGTTTAAATGATACAAGCCCTCCTAAGACACTGAATTCTGTAAAAAATGGAACATAACCATCTTCCAGAAAGCCAAACAGGCCCAAGTAAACTTCAGCAATGAAACTTAGTTTGGTAATGGCAATGATAAATCAGGAAACTACAGATCATATTAGTTAATTGCTATTTAGTTTTAAACCAAGTGCTGAAAAACAAATAGTAGAGCTTCTTATATATTGTTTAAATAGGGTGAAACTGGTAAGTATATTTCATGTAACAGAAAAATTAATACAGAACACTTCTCCCACCTTAAGGGCATTTCTTTACTAGACAATGGTAGGGAATTTGGTGACATTATAAATCAGAGCTTATCTAAATGCATTTAATTCCAACTGCATTCAATAAATACTTCCTTCTAACGTAGAAGCTTTAAAAATCCTTAGCAACTTGTTAACAATTGAAAAATGTATGAGAAAGCAGTGTTTTGACTTAATTTTGTTCCCTCTACCTAAACCTGCAATTTATTTTATGTATTGGAGGGACCTCATGTCATTTTCACATGAAAAATATTAAATACTGAATTGACCACCATATTCTAGAAGCAACAGTGTATCATTTATAAAATAAACACTTTGTTTGATTTGGGACTTGGGAATATAATGTCATATCACTCCCTTGCTTAAATTACATTACATAGTAAGTGGACTTTGGAGATGTTAAGATCTTTCATCAGCTGACTGTGAGTGAATCAACAGAGAGCCTATCTCTGGTTGTGTTTGTGACCTAATCAGGTGAGCCCTCTAAAAGAGACACTAGAGGTAAAAGACAGGTCTCAGCAGTCACTCCTCCTGACCTTGACAGAACAAACTCCTGTTGTGGAGAAGACCATGTGGCAGGAAATGATGGGTGATTTCCAGATCACCCACTCAGCCCTGCAACTTCAGGAACTTTGCCAGAACCAGTGAACTTGGGAGAGGACTCTGAGCCTCTGATGACATCGCAGCCCTGGCTGCCACCTTTGACTGGAGACTTGCAAAGACCCTGAGTAACAGATCCAGCCATGTAATGTCCAAGCTTCTGCCCCGCAGAATCTGAATCTTGTTTTAAGCCACAAAAATGGTGATATCTTATTACATAGCAAAGATAACTAATACCATTTTCATTAAGAACAAGAAGATATTAATAGACCATTATCATCCTTATCTGAGGGACTTCAAAAGGACATTCGAGCAATAGGTCAGTATTGATGAAAATATAAACGCTCTGGGACATTTTGAGAACAGATAATAACATAGAAATAGACATTTACAACTAATTTTTCTTGGAATTTAAACTGTATTCTTATTGATACCCATATGAAATAAGGATCCAGAACATAAGTAAACATGATTTTTCAGTTTGGTGGTCTGTATAGGTTCACTCTAAATTTCTTCTGGTGTATTGGAAAATCCCTAAATATAAACCAAAAACTTACCTTTTGAGTATATACATAAAGCATGAAATACACAGAAATCAATTCTACTTTCAGAAGCAGGAGAAGGGAAAGCACTCAGCTACTCAAGCATTTGTTAATCACCTTTAACTAAATACTTACATATTTGACTGAATAAGGGTAATAAGGAATTTCAAAAACTAGTAGAAAGAAGCTTATAGTATAAAAACTGAACTGCTGCTTGGCGAAGAAGTACTTTGCTAATCAGTTGAAGTTCTTCTTTTTATTTCTTGTTTTTTCTGCTTACTTCATAAACTATTGTATTCAGTATCACTGAAGAAATAGTACCAGACACTTTGTTTCAGATGATTCATATATCATGAGGACATTCTAATTTATATTTAAAAAACAAAACGGAGCACCATTGAGTGGCTCAGACGGTTAAGCATCTGACTCTTGAGCCACCAGTGAGTGGCTCAGGTCATGACCTCACAGTTTGTGGGATTGAGCCCAGCATCTGGCTCTGGCTGACAGCACAGATCCTGCTTGGAATTCTCTGTATCCTTCTCTCTCTCTGCCCATCCTCCGCTTGTAATGGCTCTCTTTCCCTCAAAATAAATGAATAAACATTTTTAAAAATAAAAAAAATTAAAAAACCCCTAATTTTGTATGCTGCTGGTTACTATGTATCCTCAGATCTGAATTTGAACCTGGTTATTTATAAGATGTAGAATATAAAGCCTAAAAAAGAGAGAAAAGAGTGAAAATTTTACTGTAGATTATAGATGGATAGATAGATGATGATGATAGATAGATAGATAGATAGATGATAGATAGATAGATAGATAGATAGATAGATAGATAGATAGATTTTTTATTTTGTTGCACTTACTTTCCTGCCGGTAAAAAAGTATAAAATCCAAGGGGAAAATATTAAACATAAACTGAAGGCACAGGAGTGTCAGCCAAAGCAGGTAGAAGTTGGGGGAAATTCCACCTTTGAATGAAGAGAAGCATGCCGGTTGGTATCTGGGTGTCACTGGCTTTGCCCAGGTCGGCACTGCAACTAAAGCATCAGCACAAGAGGGCAGCCTTATAGGGCTGAGGAGGCACAAGTCAGCACAATTGCATCACAACACAATATAAACATACCCTTCCCCATTTCAAACATGTGAAAGGTTTCCTCTTAGGTATACAAGAGCAATTTGGTGAAGAAAAAGCCATTGGTTGGGCACTTAACCCCACACGGTTCATGAAACCTCATGAAGGGTCTTCTTTTCTAGTTCCAGTCCTAATGGCCTCCTTACACTGTTTCCTAAAGGTACTTCTCCTTACTCTCCAGAGCCTGTTTGCATGCTGACCCCTTCATGTTATCATCTGTCATTTTAAAATCTCAGCTAGCCATTCATTTCTTTGGGGAATTTCCCCTGACAACTCCAACAAGGACCAGTCCACTGGTTTCAGAGAATTATGTAAATCTTATTGAAACACTTATCATAGTTTGTAATTTAAATTTATTTGATAGTTTTGATGAATGCCTGTGTCCCCTACTGTCCTAGAGATCCTATGACAGGATCTTGCATATGGTATAAGTGCTAAATTACTATTGCAGGTTTCTGTGCCATTTTAGTCCTTTCTAACCAACCTGTAATATATCTGTATTTGTAAGAAAAACTAAGAACATTTAAAGATCATCATAGGAGGTCGGGATGTATATACATTCCTTCTGGACCATAGTAAGGAAGGCTTTGAAGTAGGTGGTTAATGAATTTAGAATAAGATTCATTTGCTCTGTATGCAGTTTTCTTTATTAGAGCTTAGCTGCTTTGGTGATAACATGGAGGAAAGCAGACAGGTGAGTTTCTGGGAAATAAAGCTTCTTCAACAGGTGTACCAAAAAGGAGAAAGCCCTATGGGTTATATTGTTGTCTCTCTCTGAAGGCTTTCTTAAAATAATGATACTGCAATGTTATCTCAGTTTTTTATACTCTTCTACTTGTACAAAATCATAATCATAAACAATATGTTTAGTTTCACAAGTAACTACTCTTGTCACTTTACAGAGTTTAATAATAAGTAATAAATAAGTTTAATAATAAATAAATAAATTTAATAATAATAAGTAAAATGTTTACCATCTTTGTCCTATTGGCATAGTTCAAAGAGATTTGTTTTTGGCATGCACATCTACTTCTTGGTGCTTGTAGGTGCAAATTTTGAGTCATATATTTGTCAAAAATATGGTTTTGAGAACACTCTCCAGTCCAAATTTTACATAGTTCTATGCAATTCCCATTGAAGAATGTAAGAATAGCTCACATAAACAAAACTCATGGTTCACCATAAATACTAACTATCCATAAAACAGGAAGACCTTTTCAACTATTACCATCCCTGTTTGTTTACATTGGACCACCTTCTCCTAATCATCCCTGGAAACCTCCACAGATGTCGAAGTATAGTCCACAAACTACCACTTGTTGGAATATTTAAACATTTCAGGAGGTTTCCAAGTGTCCTGAAATTTTTTCATCAGCTGTAGGGAACTCAAAAGGATCTACTTTATTCATTAGTTCTACAAATCAATGGAGAATTCTCTGGGTCTGCTTCATGGTAAATGTAAGCTTACAACCACTGGAGAAGGTGCTCGAGCATAGTCCTTTATTACACTGTCCAAGAGTGCATACTCTAATGCCTAGCAGTTTGAATGACCTGTGTGAAATCTTAAATTGCCATAATGCTAAATCATAGTGATAAATGTTGTCTGAAAGGATCTTTTATTCTGCTTGTTAAATGTTCAAAATGAAAGTGTGTTATTTAAACCAAAGCGTTTTTTAGCATCCCTTAGAATAGGTTAGAAAATGTTAAGAAATCCAAAGTTTAAGAGCGTTCTTACATGTTTTTCTCTTTTTAACATGAGCTACAAATTACAAATTTCATGAATCCCTAACCAAGATCTTCAAAGCAAAACAAAAACACATTACATTTAGCTTATTGCATGGCCTCCACCTACTTAAAAAAGCAGCAATTCAAAATATTTTCACTTATTGAAAAAATACTTAACCTGATCACCATAACTAACAGATGCTGAAGATGAGAACATATGGTTCATTCATAGCACCTAAAATTAAACTTTAAAACTCTACTGTTTGTCTCAATTTTTTTATGGAGAAACTCTTTCTAGCTTTTATATTTCAACATTACATTGTTATGTTTCATTGTCTACCTAGAGAAAGGATCTTTTCAATGTCTTCATCAGTCATAGTTTGAACAATTATAGAGAAAAATGATAGACCTGAAGTTAATAGGAAACAGTTAGAAATTACCCTTTTTAATCATGGCTGCTTATTTAACTTTAAAGCCATTACATTGAATTAATGTAATAAGAATCAATCACTCTATATTATGGCTGTGTTGTAGAAGATAATAGAAACTTAAGAAAATCAATTTAGCTTTTGTGCCATTTGATATGATACATGTGGTTTGTGATAGCTAAGGAAGTAAAGAAAGGTCTTTGGTAACTACTCATAGTAATGGTGATAATTCAAATCCACATTATTCCAAGGAACCTGTGTTATAATCTGACTTTTGTCAGTTGAAAGAAAAATCCACTTTTATTATTTAAATCACTTAATTTTACATACTGCGGATGCCTTTTTAAAAAGCACAGTTTAATAATCATATCTAGGCATATTATTTTAATTTGTATTTAAAACAATCAAAGACGTTGGTTTTACTGGCAATTAAACTGAATAACTGAAATTTCTGATAATGGCCCTGACTTTTAATTTAAATTATTGGGTGATATTTAAGTATAATCATAGATTAAGAATAGATTTAAAGAATTCATTTTGTCTATTATCATTTCCTCAGATATGACAATTCCTAAATGTACTTTCAGCATAATTATGACTCTGAATTGTAGGCAATAAATAATGCTTTAATAAATTACTTTATATGTAACATTATTTATTTTAAATATGCAAGTAAGATAAATGTTATGTTTACATATATTTATAAATAATATTTCATATTTACAGATAATGCTATTGGCAAAGTATGTTATTCTCAATTTTTTAAAATATTTCCCCTTGGAGTAAACACATAAAATTTTGTGGTAAAGCATCCAGATACTTTTTTGAGAGATCATGTTGTAGGAATTCAAAAGGATGGAAGGAAGGAAGGAAGGAAGGAAGGAAGAAAGGAAGGAAGGAAGGAAAGAAGGAAGAAGGGAAAGGAGGGGAAAGGAAGAAAGAAATAAAAGGAAAAAAAAGAAAAGAACAGAAAACAAAAGAAAAGAAAAAAGAATAAGAAAGAAGAGAAGGAGAGAGGGAGGAAGAGGGGAGGGAGGAAGAAAATGTTGCTTTAAAAAACCTTCATATCAGGGGCGCCTGGGTGGCTCAGTCGTTTAAGCATCTGACTTCAGCTCAGGTCATGATCTCGTGGTTCATGAGTTTTCAGGCTCTGTGCTGCAGCTCAGAACCTGGAGCCTGCTTCGGATTCTGTGTCTCTCTCTTTCTCTGACCCTCCCACACTCGTGCTCTATCTCTCTGCCTCAAAAATAAACATTAAAAAATTTAAAAATATTTTATATCAGTGCTAAATAATAATTTATTATGTCATATTTGCTTAATTTAATGTTTTTACATTAATTGGTAGTACTTACTATAAGCCACTGCTATTCTTGTAATGATAGACTATGTTTTCTATCCATTAACAAAACTATTTTAAAGAATGCCTTCTAATTTCCTAATCCCAAGTGTCATTTGTGAACATGTCCTATTAAATGTGATGTCTTGATCTATAATAAACATTATTTAAAAATAGCAAGAGCATTTATATAACACATTATCTGGTGGTACTCTTCTTACTTGCTATTGATCTTTAGCTCCATCAGTCATTAGTTGACTACTAAAATGTCTAGATGTAACTGAGGCAATGGTTCCACAGGGGACCTAAGACATGATCTTTTATGGCACAGTGTATCATCCATATGTATTATTTTTCTCATCAAAAACCATTCATAAAACATCAAATCAGGAAATGAAATAAATATTTGACTATATTATATGCAAACCTGAAGCTAAATATAATAGGCATAGAGAGTTACAAAACAGATGGTAAAAGAAAAATACCTTGGAATATTTTGGATAACAGTTCTTTATCAGATATGTATTATGCAAATATTTTCTCCCAATGTGGCTTGTGTTTTTGTTCTCTTAACAGTATTTTTAATGGAGTTAAACATTTTAATTTTAGTGGAGTCAGGCTTATCCATTCTTTCTTTCATGGATCATGCTTTTAGTGTTATAGTCAAAAAAGTCATCACTGAACTCAAAGTCATCCAGATTTTCTCTTATGGTATCTTCAGGGAGTTTTAGATTTTGCAGTTTTGTACTAAATTTTGTGGTACATTTTGAATTAATTGATTTATTGAGAAAAAATCAATAGAGACATTGATTTTATTGATCTTTCTACTTACATAGGTGGAGGCTTAGATTATTGATTTTACATTTTTTTTCTAGTATATATGTATTTAATGCTATAAATTTCCCTCTAAGTACTGCCTTCCCTGAATCCCACAAATTTTGACAGGTTGTGTTTTTATTTTCATCTCATTCAAAACATTTGTCGTTTGTCTTGAGATTTATTCCTTTACACCTCTGTTATTTAGAGGTGTGTGGTTTAATCTTCAAGAATTTGAGGAGTGTTCCAGTTATCTTTGAATTATCAATTTCTAGTTTAATTGCATTGTGGTCTGAGAGAAGACTGTATTATTTCTATTCTTTTAAATTTGTTAAGGTGTATTTTATGTACCAAAATATGGTGTATTTTGGTTCCTTATGAACTTGAGAAGAATGTGTAATGTGCTGTGGTTGGATGAGTAGTTTATACATGTCAATTATATCCAGTTGATTGATTAAAATGTCAACAGTATTTTTTTTCCCACTGAAGACTGTAGATTATAATCAGTTAATCTTTTCCAAAAAAATATAACAAAGGTAAATTACTATTTAGGAACTGATCATTAATTTCAACTTTAATTGTGTGTTATACATGTTAATATTCTATTCTAGAATAACATGTTAACAATCTGCTTCTACCTTTTACCCCCAAAATTGAAATTGCTCCAACTTCCAAGAGAAACATCCTCCATAATTTTTAACTACAATTTCACATTTTATTTCTAGTTTTATCAATGTTGAGATAGAAATACGGTTTTCTGACTTAGCAGATATCTTAAATATTTACACATTATGTTCTGTAATAAATTATACATTATCAAAAATCTCATTTATTAGTGTCCCTATTGATTACATCCTCAGAAAACTCTTTTGCATATTGTTGTTTTCCATGAAGTGGAACGTTGTCCATTTTTAACAAAATGTCTGCCAGATATCCACAAGTGAATAATCATAGGTTTTTGTCAAGTTGTTTTTTCAATAAAAATGGTTAGCGATGGATCAGGGAGGATGTGTTTGAGCTTGCAACTCAAAGAATGTCTTATGTGCTTTTCCTGGGGAGAACTATTATAATTTGGTATGAAACAGAAGTACATTTCCTCACAGAATATTTTAAAATAAAAGGATATTAAAATTTTAATACTAAAAAAACAAAAAACTTGATATTTAAAGAAATTTATAAAAATGTGTATTCAATACAGAGATTTTAAAAATATTTGTTTCTGATTCAAAAGAACATTATTAAGTGAATGTACATTATATATTCTATATATAATAATATATAATACATATTATATACATATATATATATATATATATATATATATATATATAAAGGTACCTACTACTGTTTTTGCATATTCAGTGAAAATATTAACACAATGAAAAAGGCAAGTAAGTATTATTTCTTTTAATGTTTATTCATCTTTGAGAGAGAGAGAGAGAGTGTGTGAGTGGGCAAGGGGCAGAGACAGGGGGAGACATAGAATCTGAAGCAGGCTCCAGGCTCTGAGCTGTCAGCACAGAGCCTGATGTGGGGCTTGAAACCACTAACCACATGATAGTGACATGAGACAAAGTCGGACGAAGTTGGCTAAACTGACTGAACCACCCAGGCTCCCCAAAAGGCAAGTAATTCCTAGCATTATTATTTTAGAAGTTTTGACTTTGTGACCACCTTATCATAGATTTATGATTTTTTAAAGCTTTACAGAAAGTATTTGTATCTCTTCTGGATAAAATGATTCATAACATATTTATGTTTTAAATATTAATATAAACTATTTATTTTTTATTTTTTTTTTTATGAAATTTATTGACAAATTGGTTTCCATACAACACCCAGTGCTCATCCCAAAAGGTGCCCTCCTCAATACCCATCACCCACCCTCTCCTCCCTCCCACCCCCCATCAACCCTCAGTTTGTTCTCAGTTTTTAACAGTCTCTTATGCTTTGGCTCTCTCCCATTCTAACCTCTTTTTTTTTTTCCTTCCCCTCCCCCATGGGTTCCTGTTAAGTTTCTCAGGATCCACATAAGAGTGAAACCATATGGTATCTGTCTTTCTCTGTATGGCTTATTTCACTTAGCATCACACTCTCCAGTTCCATCCACGTTGCTACGAAAGGCCATATTTCATTTTTTCTCATTGCCACGTAATATTCCATTGTGTATATAAACCACAATTTCTTTATCCATTCATCAGTTGATGGACATTTAGGCTCTTTCCATAATTTGGCTATTGTTGAGAGTGCTGCTATGAACATTGGGGTACAAGTGGCCCTATGCATCAGTGCTCCTGTATCCCTTGGATAAATTCCTAGCAGTGCTATTGCTGGGTCATAGGGTAGGTCTATTTTTAATTTTTTGAGGAACCTCCACACTGCTTTCCAGAGAGGCTACACCAATTTGCATTCCCACCAACAGTGCAAGAGGGTTCCCGTTTCTCCACATCCTCTCCAGCATCTATAATCTCCTGATTTGTTCATTTTGGCCACTCTGACTGGCGTGAGGTGATACCTGAGTGTGGTTTTGATTTGTATTTCCCTGATAAGGAGCGACGCTGAACATCTTTTCATGTGCCTGTTGGCCATCCGGATGTCTTCTTTAGAGAAGTGTCTATTCATGTATTCTGCCCATTTCTTCCCTGGGTTATTTGTTTTTTGGGTGTGGAGTTTGGTGAGCTCTTTATAGATTTTGGATACTAGCCCTTTGTCCGATATGTCATTTGCGAATATCTTTTCCCATTCCATTGGTTGCCTTTTAGTTGTGTTGGTTGTTTCCTTTGCTGTGCAGAAGCTTTTTATCTTCATAAGGTCCCAGTAATTCACTTTTGCTTTTAATTCCCTTGCCTTTGGGGATGTGTCCAGTAAGAGATTGCTACGGCTGAGGTCAGAGAGGTCTTTTCCTGCTTTCTCCTCTAAGGTTTTGATGGTTTCCTGTCTCACATTTAGGTCCTTTATCCATTTTGAGTTTATTTTTGTGAATGGTGTGAGAAAGTGGTCTAGTTTCAACCTTCTGCATGTTGCTGTCCAGTTCTCCCAGCACCATTTGTTAAAGAGGCTGTCTTTTTTCCATTGGATGTTCTTTCCTGCTTTGTCAAAGATGAGTTGGCCATACGTTTGTGGGTCTAGTTCTGGGGTTTCTATTCTATTCCATTGGTCTATGTGTCTGTTTTGGTGCCAATACCATGCTGTCTTGATGATGACAGCTTTGTAGTAGAGGCTAAAGTCTGGGATTGTGATGCCTCCTGCTTTGGTCTTCTTCTTCAAAATTACTTTGGCTATTCGGGGCCTTTTGTGGTTCCATATGAATTTTAGGACTGCTTGTTCTAGTTTCGAGAAGAATGCTGGTGCAATTTTGATTGGGATTGCATTGAATGTGTAGATAGCTTTGGGTAGTATTGACATTTTGACAATATTTATTTTTCCAATCCATGAGCAGGGAATGTCTTTCCATTTCTTTAAATCTTCTTCAATTTCCTTCATAAGCTTTCTATAGTTTTCAGCATACAGATCCTTTACATCTTTGGTTAGATTTATTCCTAGGTATTTCATGCTTCTTGGTGCAATTGTGAATGGGATCAGTTTCTTTATTTGTCTTTCTGTTGCTTCATTGTTAGTGTATAAGAATGCAACTGATTTCTGTAAATTGATTTTGTATCCTGCAACTTTGCTAATTCCTGTATCATTTCTAGCAGACTTTTGGTGGAGTCTATCGGATTTTCCATGTATTATATCATGTCATCTGCAAAAAGCGAAAGCTTGACTTCATCTTTGCCGATTTTGATGCCTTTGATTTCCTTTTGTTGTCTGATTGCTGATGCTAGAACTTCCAGCACTATGTTAAACAGCAGCGGTGAGAGTGGGCATCCTTGTCGTGTTCCTGATCTCAGGGAAAAAGCTCTCAGTTTTTCCCCGTTGAGGATGATGTTAGCTGTGGGCTTTTCATAAATGGCTTTTATGATCCTTAAGTATGTTCCTTCTATCCCGACTTTCTCAAGGGTTTTTATTAAGAAAGGGTGCTGGATTTTGTCGAAGGCCTTTTCTGCATCGATTGACAGGATCATATGGTTCTTCTCTTTTTTTTTGTTAATGTGATGTATCACGTTGATTGATTTGCGAATGTTGAACCAGCCCTGCATCCCAGGAATGAATCCCACTTGATCATGGTGAATAATTCTTTTTATATGCTGTTGAATTCGATTTGCTAGTATCTTATTGAGAATTTTTGCATCCATATTCATCAGGGATATTGGCCTGTAGTTCTCTTTTTTTACTGGGTCTCTGTCTGGTTTAGGAATCAAAGTAATACTGGCTTCATAGAATGAGTCTGGCAGTTTTCCTTCCCTTTCTATTATTTGGAATAGCTTGAGAAGGATAGGTATTATCTCTGCTTTAAACGTCTGGTAGAACTCCCCTGGGAAGCCATCTGGTCCTGGACTCTTATTTGTTGGGAGATTTTTGATAACCGATTCAATTTCTTTGCTGGTTATGGGTCTATTCAAGCTTTCTATTTCCTCCTGATTGAGTTTTGGAAGAGTGTGGGTATTCAGGAATTTGTCCATTTCTTCCAGGTTGTCCAGTTTGTTGGCATATAATTTTTCATAGTATTCCCTGATAATTGTTTGTATCTCTGAGGGATTGGTTGTAATAATTCCATTTTCATTCATGATTTTATCTATTTGGGTCATCTCCCTTTTCTTTTTGAGAAGCCTGGCTAGAGGTTTGTCAATTTTGTTTATTTTTTCAAAAAACCAACTCTTGGTTTCGTTGATCTGCTCTACAGTTTTTTTAGTTTCTATATTGTTTATTTCTGCTCTGATCTTTATTATTTCTCTTCCTCTGCTGGGCTTAGGCTGCCTTTGCTGTTCTGCTTCTAGTTCCTTTAGGTGTGCTGTTAGATTTTGTATTTGGGATTTTTCTTGTTTCTTGAGATAGGCCTGGATTGCAATGTATTTTCCTCTCAGGACTGCCTTTGCTGTGTCCCAAAGCGTTTGGATTGTTGTATTTTCATTTTCGTTTGTTTCCATATATTTTTTAATTTCTTCTCTAATTGTCTGGTTGACCCACTCATTCGTTAGTAGGGTGTTCTTTAACCTCCATGCTTTTGGAGGTTTTCCAGACTTTTTTCTGTGGTTGATTTCAAGCTTCATAGCATTGTGGTCTGAAAGTAAGCATGGTATAATTTCAATTCTTGTAAACTTATGAAGGGCTGTTTTGTGACCCAGTATATGATCTATCTTGGAGAATGTTCCATGTGCACTCGAGAAGAAAGTATATTCTGTTGCTTTGGGATGCAGAGTTCTAAATATATCTGTCAAGTCCATCTGATCCAATGTCACATTCAGGGCCCTTGTTTCTTTATTGACCGTGTGTCTAGATGATCTATCCATTTCTGTAAGTGGTGTATTAAAGTCCCCTGCAATTACCACATTCTTATCAATAAGGATGCTTATGTTTATGAGTAATTGTTTTATATATTTGGGGGCTCCGGTATTCGGTGCATAGACATTTATAATTGTTAGCTCTTCCTGATGGATAGACCCTGTAACTATTATATAATGTCCTTCTTCATCTCTTGTTACAGCCTTTAATTTAAAGTCTAGTTTGTCTGATATAAGTATGGCTACTCCAGCTTTCTTTTGGCTTCCAGTCGCATGATAAATAGTTCTCCATCCCCTCACTCTCAATCTAAAGGTGTCCTCAGGTCTAAAATGAGTCTCTTGTAGACAGCAAATAGATGGGTCTTGTTTTTTTATCCATTCTGATACCCTATGTCTTTTGGTTGGCGCATTTAATCCATTTACATTCAGTGTTATTATAGAAAGATACGGGTTTAGAGTCATTGTGATGTCTGTATGTTTTATGCTTGTAGTGATGTCTCTGGGACTTTGTCTCACAGGTTCCCCCTTAGGATCTCTTGTAGGGCTGGTTTAGTGGTGACAAATTCCTTCAGTTTTTGTTTGTTTGGGAAGACCTTTATCTCTCCTTCTATTCTAAATGACAGACTTGCTGGATAGAGGATTCTTGGCTGCATATTTTTTCTGTCTAGCACCCTGAAAATCTCGTGCCAATTCTTTCTGGCCTGCCAAGTTTCAAAAGAGAGATCAGTCACGAGTCTTATAGGTCTCCCTTTATATGTGAGGGCACGTTTACCCCTCGCTGCTTTCAGAATTTTCTCTTTATCCTTGTATTTTGCCAGTTTCACTATGATATGTCGGGCAGAAGATCGATTCAAGTTACGTCTGAAGGGAGTTCTCTGTGCCTCTTGGATTTCAATGCCTTTTTCCTTCCCCAGTTCAGGGAAGTTCTCAGCTATTATTTCTTCAAGTACCCCTTCAGCCCCTTTCCCTCTCTCTTCCTCCTCTGGGATACCAATTATGCGTATATTATTTCTTTTTAGTGTATCACTTAGTTCTCTAATTTTCCCCTCATACTCCTGGATTTTTTTATCTCTCTTTTTCTCAGCTTCCTCTTTTTCCATAACTTTATCTTCTAGTTCACCTATTCTCTCCTCTGCCTCTTCAAGCCGAGCTGTGGTGGTTTCCATTTTGTTATGCATTTCGTTTAAAGCGTTTTTCAGCTCCTCGTGACTGTTCCTTAGTCCCTTGATCTCTGTAGCAAGAGATTCTCTGCTGTCCTCTATACTGTTTTCAAGCCCAGCGATTAATTTTATGACTATTATTCTAAATTCACTTTCTGTTATGTTATTTAAGTCCTTTTTGATCAGCTCATTAGCTGTTGTTATTTCCTGGAGATTCTTCTGAGGGGAATTCTTCCGCTTGGTCATTTTGGATAGTCCCTGTGGTGAGGACCTGCAGGGCACTTCCCCTGTGCTGTGGTGTATAACTGGAGTTGGTGGGCGGGGCCGCAATCGGACCTGATGTCTGCCCCCAGCCCACCGCTGGGGCCACAGTCAGACTGGTGTGTGCCTTCTCTTCCCCTCTCCTAGGGGTGGGATTCACTGTGGGGTGGTGTGGCTCCTCTGGGCTACTTGCACCCTGCCAGGCTTGTGATGCTGGGGATCTGGCGTATTAGCTGAGGTGGGTAGGCAAGGTGCTCGGGGGCAGGAGGGGCAGGCTTAGATCGCTTCTCCTTAGGTGATCCACTTCAGGAGGGGCCCTGTGGCAGCGGGAGGGAGTCAGATCCGCTGCCGGAGGTTTGGCTCCACAGAAGCGCAGAGTTGGGTGTTTGCGCGGAGTGAGCAAGTTCCCTGGCTGGAACTGGTTCCCTTTGGGATTTCGGCTGGGGGATGGGCGGGGGAGATGGCGCTGGCGAGCGCCTTTGTTCCCCACCAAACTGAGCTCTGTTGTCAGGGGGCTCAGCAGCTCTCCCTCCCTTTGTCCTCCAGCCTTCCCGCTTTCCGAGCAGAGCTGTTAACTTATGACCTCCCAGACGCTAAGTCTCGCTTGTTGTGGGAACACAGTCCGTCAGGCCCCTCCGCTTTTGCCAGCCAGACTCGGGGGCTCTGCTTGGCCGGTGAGCTGCCCCTCCGCCCAGGCTCCCTCCCGCCAGTCCGTGGAGCGCGCACCGCCTCGCCGCCCTTCCTACCCTCTTCCGTGGGCCTCTCGTCTGCGTTTGGCTCCGGCGACTCCGTTCTGCTAATCCTCTGGCGGTTTTCTGGGTTATTTAGGCAGGTGTAGATGGAATCTAAGTGATCAGCAGGACGTGCGGTGAGCCCAGCGTCCTCCTAAGCCGCCATCTTGCCGCAACTCCTATAAACTATTTATTTGTAGTGTTAAGCAATGGTAAATTTTAAGGTTAGCAAGAACATATCTCTATGCAAAAGATAATCAGAGACTATTATGAACAACTTATGATTACATTTACAAATGCAGTTAGAATCAATAAATTCCTAAGAAAATATAAATAATCAAATTTGAAGTAAAAAACAGAAAATTAAAATGTTGCTATAAACATTACAATACTGTACCAATAATTTAAAATGCATTTTCAAAGATAATGCCACCTCACTGTTTTAATGAGTTCTTTTAAATATGTAGTGAAGAACCAATTCCAATTTTATGCAAACTCAGAAAGAAAATAATTGGAAAATACATACAAAAATTGTTAAGTACAAAGTATACTTTAAATGTTAATGTTTAGGGGAACCTGGGTGGCTCATTTGGTTAAGCATCCAACTTCGGCTCAGGTCATGATCTTATGGCTTGTGACTTCAAGCCCAGCGTCAGGCTCTGTGTTGACAGCTCAGAGCCTGGAACCTAACTCAGATTCTGTGTCCCTCTCTTGCTCTGCCCCTCCCCCGCTCATGCTCTGTCTCTCTCTCTCTCTCTCTCTCAAGAACAGACAACACATTTTTTAATATTAAAAAAATAAATGTTAATGTTTAATCAACATAAAATCATAAATATCAATTATTAAAACATACTTCTCATCTTCCAAGATGATTATATCTAACATGACTTAATGAAGAGTACTTTGTAGAAGAACCTTTGACATACAGTCACGGCACATATTCAAACACATATATACACCTATCAACAATACAGTAGAAGCATCCGAATGCCAATGTTGGCTTTTCTGTTATGTGCTTTGCAACACTCTGTGTAGTGTAGATGTGTCTCCTAGGTCCCCATTCAAGGAAAGACATCTTAATTGCTGAAAGTACTGTCAGCAGACATTTTATAGCTATGACCCCCCCCCCCCCCCCCGCCCCGCTGCGGGAATTGCTTCCAGTGCAGAGGCCACCATGCTCAAGATCATTTCACATCCTTTTAAGGATTTCTCCTGTCCAATGACTGAGGGGCCATTTTACTTCTACATGTTTATGTGAGGTCAGCAGAAGCTGTTGCACCTACACTGCAGCTCATTTTCTCTGCCCAATCTTGTTCCTCACGTCCCTTCCACAGGGTCTATCTTAATATTTGCAGATTAACTCAACATGGAACATGTTTCCGAAGGATCCAGATATCAGCACTTATGCCTGACTCAATGGGCAAAAGACCTACATAAATATATCCCTATATAAAAATCATAGAGAAATTGTGAATAGATTCTTTGTACTTCCCTCCCTTCAGAATTAAAAAAACAAGCCATTCAAGAAAAATATATGTATCTGAGATAGATATCACATATGAAGTATTTTCTGTTATGAATAAAGGCTTTGGTAGGGGAATGTTCTTCTTAGAAGCTGTGTTACATAGTTGATGACAACATGGGAAAGAGACTTCTCAATTTCAAGATACATGATTTATAAGATTTCTTCCAGAAAAAAAAAGAGAGAACTCATTTTCCTATAGAAGGAGTAAGAAGTTAAGTAATAAGGATGATTTCAAAGACCATCCTATTTGATATATACAAGAAATCCCCAACTAGTACTAGGTAGAAGTAACCTCTAGAAATAGTCTTATTTTTTTAAAATTACACTGTAGGGATTACATGTACAGATGTCACACACTTTGACCCCACACTATTATTTTCATTGCATGCTTCAATCTTACAGTAAGTGTATATTGAACATATTACCTATATTTTACTAACATACATATAACTTATGTAATTTACATTTTAGTTTAAAGTATATTTTGAAATGTACAGTATTGTATCTTACAAAAAGAAATATATGTTGTAAGAGCACTTAATTGAAAACTAAATTAGCTGGTAACTTCTAAATTTCATTTTGAGAATAAATACATTGAGAAAAAGTGACAGCTCTAGAGAGAGAAAAGCAATTTTTTAGTAAATACACTGTCAGTGTAGTGTAATATGCTGCCTATGCTTCTATACCACCTAAATTCTTAAGCCAAAAAATTAAGTTAGTTTTACACAAAATTATGGAGGCCAGGTGATTATGCAAAACTTATGACTTATGCAAATCTAAGCTCCTATTCCAATATTTGAAATTAGATTTTCTAACTCCAAATATAGTAACCTTGACTTTATCCCATGGCTGAATGAATAAAAAGCTTCTGGAAATAAGTTTGGTGAAAAGTTGACAAAGCTGGGGTTCTTCATCATATATATATATATATATATATATATATATATATATATATACATGTATATATATAATTAAAAATAAAATATAGATATTGCCCATGAAGATTGACATTTTTATTAAAGATATTTCCCCTTTTTATCCTTGTTGATAATTTCAGTATCTATTGTATTCTCACAAAACCTCAATTATTTTTGCCTATTTACTATAATTAAAAATGTCCATTAGGCTATTTTAATAAATTATTTGGTAAACTTAAACATGTTCTCAGATATTACAGAAGCCAACAGATGCAGGTGTAAGAAATGTCAATTGCATAAATATCACCCACTTAATCCTTTAGGTCAGGGTACCCATTTTCAATGTGTGCACCATTGTTTAGGGTTTGCTCAATCAGTTTTATTTAATTCAGTTTTTATAGGTTGCCACAATTGGCAATAAATCATGAGTCTTTTTTATTCTTTGTGGTGTCAAAAAAATAATGCAGCTATTTATACAAATATAAAATATGCAGATGCATAATTAGATAGTGATTCTAATTAGTATCATTCTTGATAGTAACAATAAACATAGTCAATTGATGACATAATGTATCCTAACACAATTCTAATAATTATTAATAGTATACAGCTACAATCAATCATTACAAATATGACTTTACAGGTAAATCCCTCTTCCTGTACACAAAATAATTTTTGTCATGTATGTCTTTTATAAGAGGAAAATATGGAATAAATGCAACATTTAGGGTACAAAAGTAGAAAATTCATTTCTTGGTGATAATTATTTTAATTGGTAAAATACCATTTTTAGTTATAATATTTACCATCAAGGGGAAAATAAGGGGCAGATGACATTTAGCATACATAAAATTTCTTTACTTGCCAACAGATGTACTTTAACTGAAACATCTGTTTGCTCTTTATTTTTTATTTTTTTGGTGTCTATTCATGTGTGTGAGTATATAATTTATATTAGTTTATAAAATTATCCTAAGAAAACACTAAATATTTTAAAGGGATTGCAGCTTTGGAGAAATTTGGTGATAATTTGAATGGATGCTATACTGTGGAGAAGCAGATTCAGAAGAATTTTCAAGATGTTTATGTCCTTGAGATGCTAAGAATGTATTAAATATGTGTACAGTCCATTCATTCCTGGGAAGTATTAGTAGTATTTGTGTGCAGTTATGATTTCAGTCTGATAAGAAATTTTACTATTTTTAGTAGTTATTTTCTACAAAATCTTCCTAAAGAAGATGAATCACAATAAATTTATGTTTTATTTGAATCCTAAGTAATAAGAAAAGTTTTTTTATCATTATGCAAAAATGAAGATAATTTATTTTTAAAAATTAGCTGTCTTTAGAAAGAAAATACTCATGTCATATCCTGGAGTTAATGAACTTCTTCAAAATTTTCTGTAAATTCAGCATCAACAAATAGCAGTCAATGAAAGAGGAGACTTCAAATATTTCTTTAAAATTTCATTACTGTGAAGTGTCCAAAATAATTATCAAACTCACAAAAAACATTATTCCAGTTTGACATTATTGACGTTTCCTCATTCACTGTCTGTGACCTGCTTCCTCCACCAAAACAGTTACTTTGAAAATATGATCTCCTAGATAGTTCCAAGGTGCAGGTTACAAATGAGAAAATTTTGATTCATCTGGAATTTACTTCAGGACCAACATTGCCTTGTTTATTATTTTGAAATTCCTAACTTATTGCACTGGCTATTTGGTGAATAATTTTCTTCTTCTTTTTTTAACATTTATTTATTTTTGAGAGAGAGAAAGAAAAAGAGCACGAGCTGGGGAGGGGCAGAGATAGAGGGAGACACAGAATCCAAAGCAGTTTCCATGCTCTGAGCTGTCGCAGGAGCCCAACTTGGGGCTCGAACCAATGAACCGTGAGATCATGATTTGAACTGAAGTCAGATGCTTAACTGACTGAGCCACCCAGGCACCCTAATTTTCTTCTTAAGTGGTGAGGCCCTTTAACCAGGTCTCCACTCCTTCCCCAGGCACACAGGAAAATTACTTTTGTATTTATGTGGAACACATGACTTAGGTTTGTATTTCCCTCCAATTTAAGGGTTTTCTAAAGATATACTTCAACAGTGGCAATTTGTCCTACAGTAATCTTCTTCCCTTGTCTCACTACCACTCCTCGCTAACTCATTCTCAGCCATTCCCATTCCATTTACATATCCTGGAAGGAAACAGCTGGCATGACTGTGTGGGGGGCTATGGCACTGTTAGTGTCCAGCTGGAAAGAAAACCTCAACTGAGCTCCTGGAGTATGTTATTTCCCCAGCCTTCATATCCCTCTACAGTATTTTGCCTTATATATTTTCTCATTTAACTTCCTTTCTGCTAAATTCCTATTTACTGAAGGAGATAATTAGCTCTGGGTGATGATGATAATTTTGTTTCACTCTCCAGTTATCTTCTCAATGGGACACACACACACACACACACACACACACACACACACACACACACAAATGCTTAGTAGTTTTCCATGCCTTGTGGAAAAATGAAAACTTTACAAGTAGTTTCTGTCATTAGGATGTTTGGGATTTGTGTATCTATTCCCAGAATTTCTGCCTAACCTAACCATCTACTTCACTCTAAATTAAGAGTAAAAAAAAAATTACAGGATTTCTGTCTGATTAATTTTTGTCTTTCTTGCCATTCTCACAAAACTTTTTGTGTAGTCTATTTGAGGGGAGAATGGACAGGATTAAAAGGTAACAAATTTATCTTTGCCTTTCCTTGCCTACCAAATCAACTTGGAAAAATAGGCAATGAGATGGACTCTCCTTTGTTTTCTGCTTGGATTATTGTGATATATAGATCTAGATTTATTGATAAAGAGATACAGATATACAGATTTAAATCATTAGTGTTTTACTTTTCACTTTCCCCCCCAAATATTTTACAGTTTCGAGTAGGGTTTATTTTTTGTGGCTTACTCTGCCGACATAAATGGTAATTTGGCAAAAAAATTGGGCTTATAGAACTTTAATTGGACTCAAATATCTTAATTTTGTACTGTGTGAATTGTTTTTTATTTATATGTATTAATACAGTTTATATATGCCTTTAGGCATAATACCACCCAAAAACATGTCCATGAAACAATCCTGTTTGTTCTTATTGTTAGTTTGGTAGAGTCTTCGTAACACCCAAAGCAGGGGGAACAACGTCATGATAATTTTGAACTTTTAAGTCTTGTTTAAATTAGATCTCAGGACACAAGGACTTCATTAATTTTTTTGGTAAGAATCATAATAAAATAGCTGATTATTAGTGGGCTTGGTAAACAAATATTTTTGACTTCAGTGTTGTGTTTTTTTTTTAATTTGTTAATGTTTAGTTTTGAGAAAGAGAGAGAGGGAGACACAGAATCTAAAACAGGCTCCAGCACATAGCTGTCAGCACAGAGCCCGATGCGGGCTTGAACTCATGAGCCATGATCATGACCTGAGCCGAAGTCAGACACCCAACTGACTGAACCACCCTGGTACCCCTTGACTTGGGTGTTTTAAAAAGTCTTGGGGAATAAACAGTCACTTAATACTATCTTGAAAAATGGAAACTTTAATGTTTATACACATGGGTTTTTCAAAACAATGAAGTTATTTGCAATTTGTATGTCACTTATCAAGAGTTTGCTGAAGTAAAAGTATAATTTCATATTGATGAAGATAGTATATAATAATTAATGCATGTTGGAAGAAAATGAGAGCTTTGTGGCTGTAGATGGTTTTGATTATCTTAATGCATCACTTTAAAAAAGCATATTATGTTTAAATTTTTTGACATTTATTTATTTTTGAGAGACAGAGAGAGGCAGACCATGAGCAGGGGAGGGGGAGAGAGAGAGAGAGAGAGAGGGAGAGAGAGAGAGAGAGAGACATACAGAATCTGAAGCAGGTGCCAGGCTCTGAACTGTTTGTTAGCACAGAGCCCGCCACGGGGCTCGAATTCACGAACTGCAAGACCATGACCTGAGCTGAAGTTGGACGCTCAACCGATTGAGCCACCCAGGCTCCCCAAAGATATGTTTAATCTTCACATTTTTAGTAACTAAATTAATTTATTACCCTAGTAAGTGCATCTTGTTTAATTGAGCCCTTAATGAAAATAATAGAATAAGAAAACAAAACTTCCAACTGAAGAGGGATTTAGTAATCTTTCCAATGCAGAAAATGTTCTGCCAAAATTTTGATATGCAACTGTCCAGTGCTGGGAATCCTGCTGACAATCATATCAGTATAGAATAGAGATGGAAAACAATTTAGCAGTAAATAAACATTATCAGGTGTGCATACGCTTGTTAAATTAGCAGAAAAGTGATTACAAGTCAGGATGGAATTTTACACAAATTTAAACTGTATAATGAAAGAAAGAAACATGAAAAAAGCCTCTATCTCCTTATGAAACAAATAGATGCATCCAGTGTTTGTCTCCTATACACATTATTAGAAGGTTGATTTCAGAGCGAGGTATTATGTGGTCCCAGGAGTCAGGGACCCACCATCTCGCATTGTGAAATCAAAACTTTGGTCTTCTTCTGCAGCTTATTGTGCTTTCAAGGAGAACCCTACAGAGGAATGTGCAGGGATACAGTTGCTGCTTCATCCCTCAAAGAATATTTTGTCACCTTACCCCTATTCAGTTCTTATTTCAATACTTCCCTTTCTTAAGTATTCAGATTTGATATTCTCTTACCTATTTGCTATAAGGTTCTGTTTGCATATCTATTCATAGTTTTATATATTTTTTTAAGTTTATTTACTTTGAGAGAGAGACAGAGACAGAGAGAGTGGGGGAGGGGCAGAGAAAGGGAGGGAGAGAATCCCAAGCAGGGCTCCTTGCTGTCTGCAGAGAGCCCCACACGGGGCTCAAACCCACAAACCGTGAGATCATGACAGGAGCCAAAACCAAGAGTCAGATGCTTAACTGACTGAGCCACCCAGCTGCCCCTCTATTCATAATTTTTAATTTTGCATTGTGATTTATCATTTTTGTCTGCCTCCTTTAACTAGACTCTGAGTTCATAAAAAAGGGACTATGGTCTATTCTTGGTTTACTACCCAGCCTCTAACATGCCACATAGTAGGTACTTGAAAGATCTTTGAGTTCTTTATTTAAGTAGAATTTTATCAATATTTCTATTAGAATGCAATGTCTAGAACAGAAAGTGGTGCCCAGTGTAAAGGATGAACCATACTTTTTGAACTTCACACACTTTGCTAACATTCCCAAGCTTTGGGAAACATTGATTTTTCTACTGCTAGGAGCATCATGAATGATTACACTCTTGCAGCTGTTCGTGCTTACCCTGATCTTTTAACTTCTATTTGCTTGCATTAGCATGGACTAATACATTTTTCATTAGAAACTGCAGCTAATGCTCATTTCATACTTATTTTTGCTCTATTAATGGTTTTTATGTTTTGAGGCGCAAGCAATCTAAGGGCTGCGTAATTGTATAAATGGAGGATTATCGGTGTGATGCACAAATCATTTTTGATCCAATGTTATAAATGTTTAATTTCTATGATTTCTGATGTGACCTCTCCACTAACACAGCTTAATTGCACTTCTAAGGGCAGCAACATATATCAGCTGGAATAGAAATACTGTCTTCTAAATTAGAGTCTGCTGAAATATCTTCAACCTCTTTTTTAGTTTGAAACTATGGAGCCTTTTTACTTAAACTTTGATTGAAATGAGTATTTATAACATGGTGTGGTCAACTAGTCTGCTGAGTTTTTATAACAGAAAAATGCTAAAATGTATGGAGGTGTGGCTCAACTGGAGCAGCTGACGAGTGTAGGAACAACTGGAGAGAAAAGGAGACATAGAGCCAGAACTTAAGATGTGTGAATGCCTTAGAGAAGATACACATTTGAGAAAAATTTATCTTAAAAACAAACCATAATGCCATTCCACTGTCTTATATTCACATATAAATATTGAAATGCTACAGGAGTATGAACTGTTAATGAAAGCTAATATGTTTTCTAACATCCCCAACTAAAACTTGAATAAATATATAGGAGGTACCTGCTGAAAAGTAGAATGCCATTATTTAAAACAATATTATACAAAATACCAAATTAGAGAAGTTCAGACATTAAGTAAATAGATGCTTATGCATGAAACAACATATAAAGATTAAAATTTTTATCCTAGTTTTTCTAGAAACTACCAAAAATTATCACAGTATAAAATACGTAAGCCAGGTTAGTTTTTTATTAAAGCATGTTGTAAAATAGAGTAAATGTTTAATAAATGTTTTTTGAATGAGATTTTAGAGGGAGGTGCTTTTTGATCTCTCTGTGTTATTAAAATTTCAGCAGTACCTTTTATGGAAAGCATACCATTACTCTATCTGACTGTAATTTTCAATTTTGAAATGATTACTTATAGCTCTGTTTTAAGCATATAAGATTGGAAGTGGCATTTAAGGAGAGATTTGGCAAGTAAAATGTCAAGAGCTAGGAATGCCTATGAGGAGTAGTTTTAGCAAAGTCAAAACTTCCTCCAGATTTGGCTGCTCTGAGTTTTGAGTAATTAAGACAGCCACTAGACATGTATGTAACTAGCTAGAAAAATGGAATTAGACCTTTAGTGAATTATATGGTGAAAATATTCAAAACAATGAAATTGATTTCTCCTTATTCAATTTGCTGACTAGCCCTGAGTCAAAAAAAAAAAAAAAATAGGATGTGAAAACTGGATTCTTCTGTAGCTAGGTTAAAATATAATTATGGTAGGGCGCCTAGGTGGCGCAGTCGGTTAGGCGTCCGACTTCAGCCAGGTCACGATCTCGCGGTCCGTGAGTTCGAGCCCCGCGTCGGGCTCTGGGCTGATGGCTCAGAGCCTGGACCCTGTTTCGGATTCTGTGTCTCCCTCTCTCTCTGCCCCTCCCCCGTTCATGCTCTGTCTCTCTCTGTCCCAAAAATAAATAAAAAACGTTGAAAAAAAATTTAAAATATGATTATGGTAGCCTAGTAACACCAGTTTGTATTAGGACCTCATCTAATCATCTCCAGGTATACTTCCCAACAGAAAAAGATGGATTTCAAAGGAGCTTTTGAAGACATATTATATTTTACTTTTTTGCCAATACTAACATCTCTTTCAGTCTCATACTTCTTTGCTAAATAAACCAGGCAGATATACACAAGGATAATTTTCTTCTACCCTTTACAAAGCACTGCCTCACCATGGATGAAGATTTATGCCTGAAAAAGCATCAAGCACAATGCCCAGTGCTGTAGAACTTGATTAAAACATACCCATTAGTGTTAGAGATTTCAAAAAAAGCAAAATCAATTAAAGATTACATTACCATTCATGTTACTCAACATAATTTAATAGATAAACACAAGAGTTTTTGATTCAGACTTTGTTTCAATGCTTGTTGATCATTTGCCATTGTCCACTTACTAGATATGTATCTTGAACCAATTATTAAAACTTTCTTCCAGTTTTCACGTGTTAAATAGTAATAACTAATGTTGGGATTAGATAGATAGCAATAGAGTTGTTACAATTTTTAGTGAGATGCCAAAATGTTACATTTTAAGTATTATTTAAATATTAATTATTGCCAAAAACATTTTAAACGAATTATATAAAGAATGAAGCACAGCCTGTAATGTGAACATGCGTATGTGAAATGAGTTAGTTGCAAAGTAAACCTTTGTTTTGTTTCTTCACAAAACATCAAGATGCATAATGTCATCTGTCATTAAACATTACTCAGAAATGGGAGAAAAAGAAGCTTTTAAATTTTTTTTTTAACTGATGAACAAGTAGGGTCAAAACAAGATGGAAAAACTACTCAAGAAGGATATCCTACATTGAAAAAAATGTCATCTTTCAGGAGACTGAGCAAAACACAGAAACATTATAGAAGAATTGACTTTGTAATTAACACAAATAATTAAAATTGTAAGATGGATTGAAATTAATACAAATAGAAAACATACAATCATTTGACCAATAAATTTCAGAGGATACCTTCCCACAAAGGAAACTCTAGGTCCAAATGGCTTCATAAGTAACTCATTCAAGCATTTAAGAAAATATATAATACTCATATTACATGAAACACTTCAAAGAATAGAAAAGGGAGGATTTCCCCAACAATTTTATGAGACCTGTATAACCCTCATATCAGTACCCTCATATCAAAACATCAATTATAAGAAAATAAAATAATAGGTAATTAGTTTTTGACTGTCTAAATCTGGAGAAATTCATGTTATTACAGAAATGCAAAATTGGATTAATTTTTGAAAAATTAATCAATATAGTTTTCCACATATAATATAGGGTTTTTGGTTTTTTTCATTTGTTTGGAAATATTCTCTTGACTCAGTTTTGAAGTAGTCTAGCCATTCCCCCTTCTTAAGTAGCTGATTAAGTTCACACCATTTCCCTTACCAGAATCTCATGAGTCTGTCGTACACTCTCCCCAATAACCTGTGGGGCCAAATATCAGACAACTAGGGACAGCCATCTACTCAGAAACATGCAAATGAGCCAACTGACAGTGAGCCTGCAAACCCTAGCTAACCCTCTTCACCTGCCATACATAAGCTGCACCCCCCCCCACAGTTTCAGGTTGCTGTTACCCTGTCCCCAGGTACAACTCCCTGTGTGGTCCTGCATGGTGGCCTTCTCTCATTTGGAGGTGTAAATAACAAATAGAGCTGCCTTTTGTGTATACAAATGTTAATGTATTCTTTCATGCTATCGGAAGAGTCTTTAAATTTTAGAGAGCACCACATTAGCAATGTTTGGAATTTTTAAGTGTGGACATATGGCATATTTCTTTAAATTCCTGAGTAGTTTATTATTTTATATTTTTATATTTTATTTAAAGTTAGTATACTTTTAGTGTCAAATTGTGATGGTTATTGCTAATGTACGGAAGTAGCATTAAGTTTTATATTTTTACTTTGTATCTAGCAGTATACCTATTCATTTATTAATTCTATTCAGCTCCTCATAAGTTCATAGTTTCTATTTATTTTTCTCCCTATATATAAAAATACTATCATGAAATTTGCAAATCATGAGAGTTTTACTTCTCAAATACCATACTCTTTTTTTTTCTTTTATTATAGTAATACCTAGAATTGTCAGTTCAGTGTTTCATAGAAAATCTAATAGTACACATACTTGTTTTGATTCTAAACATAGGACGGAGACACTGAATTTTAACATTAAGTAATGTATTCATTGAAGGTTTATACAGATATCCAGTCTGTGTGTAAGTGATATCTCTTCTATTTACAATTGCTGGAAGTTTTTTTATCATAAGTGGATGTTGAATTTTTTGCAAATAGTCTTTTTCATCAGTGCAATGGTCATATTTTTTCATCCTCCTTTATTTTGTTATGTGGTTAATTTATATGGAAATGTAAAGGAATCAATACTAAAACACTGTATTAGTAAAGAAGGAAGAAAAAGTTAATAGAAAAAGGACCCCCCCCAAAAAAGAAAACGTAAAGAGAAAACACCTGGTGTCCAAAAAAATATATGAAAAGAATGTTACTATTAAAATTATGAAATTCTGATTATCAGAAAACACCAAAATTGTGAGTCATAAATTGGTAAAAATATATTTATAGTACTGTATTTGAAAAATTACTCTTATCCAGCCATATGGACATATGGATATATATATATATATATGATCAACAAGAGAAGGCAAGTATCCCAATAGAAATGTCAGCAAAAGGCTTCTTACAAAAGAAGATATTTACAATAGATACATATGACAAGGTGATCAACTTTTTCTTTTTATAAATAGGAGCGAATATTACAGCCAGTGTGAAATATCACCACTATGTTGATTGGCTCCTCTGGGACTCAGATGTCAGGAGGAGGGTTGATAGATGAGATTTATTGGGGTAATACTTGTAAAAGATCAAAGGCAGAGGAAGCAAGTAAAATACTTCAGGTTGCAGTGCAGGTCTATGAAAGAAGAGGGAGAGCTGGGAAGAAAGAACCTCGGGCTTCAGAAGAGTCCAGAGAATGTTTCATCCAGCTCAGAGGGAAGATCCAGCACAAACGTTGCCCATGGAGAAATTCTTTAGTTTTGAGAAGTTGCAAGACCTTCTGCCAATGTCAGAAAAGTACATGGTCTCAGCTCAAAATCCAAGGCAGATACTATGGCTAACCACTGGTGGCTATTAGCCAACTACACTCTTTGTGTCAGGTTCTCTTTTGAAGGATATCTTTAGAGACACAATTCTAAGTTTGCTATAACCATAAACTATCATAATCGCTAAAACTAAAATAACTTCTAAAACCAAAGTCTCGTATCCTGCTGGGTGGCAGTGTAAATTGACATAACTATTTTGAAAAAACTGTTTGACATGATCTACTAAAACTAATTATATGCCTATCCCTCACCCCTGAATACATATTCCTAGGCATAAAGTCCCGAAATAATCGAGAGCATTTGCCACCAAAGAGACTTGTACAAAATATTTATAGAAGCTTCATTCATAAATGCCAAACATGGTAAACAATACAAATTTTTATTAGTGATACATAAATTTTAGTATATTCATACTGTGCATAATGGAATATAGCACAGAAAGAATAAACAAATACTTACACTTTACAGGATAACATACATGAATCTTACAATCAGTAGGTTGAGTGAAAATGCCAGGTGCCAAATGCTACATAATATATGATTCTATTCACATGAAATACAAAAACAGGCAAGGGGCCCAGCTTTTAGAGCTAGCAACTCAGTCACTGTGCTATATATACTTCCTCCCCTGAAATAATGCAGGTTCTTTAGTAATAGCACCCTTTGTCTATGAATATTTCCTGAACATATCACACCCTGTATTTCAGATGTGCTTTGAGCTCTGTCTAGAAAAAATTCTCCAGCCTTACCATTCCTTCATTCCTTGATGGGCTAAATTATTTTAATTTTGAGAAGTTTGATTTTAAAGTTACTTCATTTGGCAAAATTTATAAATCCTGAGAAGAATAATATGCTTCCCTATATACCCTCCTAGAAAAGATTGTGAGATCCTGTTCTAAGCACATTATGTATGTTGTCTTGGTTAGTCATCATATGAACACACAACCCCCAGATAGTTAATATTATCATTGCTATTTTACTTTAGGAAAATTAAAACACATAAAAATAAATAACTTGCAAACAGCATACATTTATTTATTTTTTAATTTTTTTAAGTAGGCTCCATGATTTATATGGGGCTTGGGCTCACGACCTTGAGATTAAGAGTCCTATGCTTTACTGACTGAGCCAGCCAGGTGCCTCACGTACGTTTTTTTAAATGGTGTATTTTTTGTGTTATTATTTAACATTTTCCAGTAAGTCTCTAATTCTCACTCATTCACGTTCTTCTCTCCCTCTAACTTTACAGCTACGCTGTAAGATGTTAGGTATTAGAGACTTTTCTAATGTTTCATTATACTGACACTTGCTATCCTCAAGTGCCTCATGTGTATTAGGTCTGCATTAGCTATTTAAATTTCACTGAGTGTATTCAGTGAATAAAAGTAATTTGGTTATCTTAATGGATAGTCATATATGAAATTGTTTACCTACCTACAAGAATTCACACTAAATGCATGGATACTTGGTTTGTATGTCTTTCTTATGACCTTATTTGATATTAATCAATTTAGTTTCTATAGCTTTTTCTTTGTAATAGATTACCAATATATTTCTGTCAGAAAGACTTGGTAAAAGAAAAGAGCACTTATGAAGTGATACCCAGGGACCAAAGATACAACGGTTAATGTGAAAGATCATTATAATTACATTCTATTATAGCATTGATTAGAGTGCTCCTGTGAATTAAAAGTATCATCATTCACTGGGACTTACCATTATGGAAATAGATAACTCTCTAGCATGATGTCTTACTGAACTGATTTTTAAACAAAAGGTCAAATTTACTGGTAGCTAAAAAAATACATATATCTAAAGGAAATTATTAAGATTTTATATACATATCCATGTGTACATTTATTCAATTATTTGCTTTGCATATCCATTTAAATATTTTATTCAAAATATTAGCTAAGATGCAATTAATCATATATTAACTAAATTATCTTTTTTCAATGCTGTACTTTCCCTGCATGTGGTATTGACTAATTCACTCAGGAACTTTCTTTTAGAGACTTGATGTTACAATTCCAGAGTTAAAATCAAAGTAAGTTCAAGGTCATCCTGTTTATAGGTACCTCAACATTTACTCATATTTTGTTTACAAGTACTAACATCATTTCCATTCCAAGCTATTGCTGTCATTTTCCACGAAAGTTTCACCTGCAGTCCAAATAGGGAGACAGATGATGTTTTATTCTGATTCTTGGTGAATATTTTTAAGATAAATTTAATTCTGTGATATTATAAAAAGTTTCATCAGTATTAAGATACTGAAAATAGAAGATGTAAAAATCTCCTATTAAGCATTAAATTGGTATCTCTAGGTGTGCATGTATGTATGTTTCATTAATAAATGACATGTTCAGCACTAGAGAAAACAACGACATCCTTAATTAAATGACTTTGCAGATGCACACTGGTAGCTTAAGCCATTGAAACATGAATGGTACTTCACATCTTCTAAGTATTCCAAACTGACATACATTGCTGAAATCATATTCATTTGGTCACATTTATCCCATGTACTTCAATTTTATCATGCTGTTGTGAATGACAAAAACTCTTTGTGAAGAGCATCAGTTTAACACGTGAATAATCTATGCTTTCCTTTGGTTATTATCTTTAAGTATTATGTCAGCATGTTGGGGAAGTTATTTCTCCTTTATAAGTTAGTTCCAAGTTTACTTGTTTCTATGAATATAGGTTATTTTTCCTTTGGGAGGATTGAATGCACTTAATCATCGATATGTCTGATTCTCATATTATGTGGCAAGTGAGAATATGATTGAACTCAGAAAAACAATCAGGAGCACTGCAATTAATTATATTAATTTTTACCAGCTATAAAGAGGAGCAACCCTGAGAGTTAAGCTTATATTGTAAGATTCCCATTACCATAGATTTGGGACTGATATTTATATTAATCTGTTTCCTTTTTGAAAAGTAGCTAATAGGTTACTGACACCAAATTGTAAATACAGAGTTGGTTCATTTTGAATATATCAAAACATGAATCAATATTATTATACTGCTGCCTTGTTCTTTTCATTACAACAGGTATATCCACCACATCTAATCAAATCAAAATATCAAATCAACATTACTATCTTGAAACATATGCATGGGCTCAATTCAATATAATTGAACTGCATTGATAGTCATTAGGAACTTATGTGTAATTATTTATAAACCCTATAAAGACACACAAAAATAACTCATCTTATGTGTTTATTATTCAAATCCTGTGTTGATATCATTTTTAGTAATGAAAATTAATTAGGTGTCTTTGATGTAAGTTTATACAGAGTACCATTACCTGATCGTGGAATAAAATATTGAGACCACAACATGTAACACAATTTAACTTTTGTAAATTAAAAAACACATACAAAAAAAAACCCAACAATATAATTTTAAAGGTATATCTCCAGGTAGTACATATATTTTAATTATATGCATACATGTATATCTTGACTTCTGTGAGCATATATGTATGTAGATTTTATATACATAAACACTTTATAATATGCATGTATATAGATATATGTTTTATTAGAATACAATTATTTATGTACTCTCTGTGCATACAGTAAAAAATAGAATTGATTACAGTCTTTCACATTAACATATATCACTCCAAGTCATAATTGAATACACACTTCCCCACATTAAACATCCCCACTGACCTTCAAATACAGTGACTGATTTAGTATTTCTTCATAAACTCCTACATGGAAAAAGAACAATATTCCTAAACATGAGTTCGTCTTCCATTTGAGTCAGAAAATCTAGAATATTTAAATTTTAAAATTACTTATTCCAGGTTCCTATTTCAGATGTACTGAATTTGAACCTCTAAGTGAGGCCCAGAAACCTGTACAATCTTAACACATCCTAGGTGACTCCGATAAGCAACCGATTTGGGGCAACAGATGTTTACAAATGCTTATATTAAAGACTTCAAACTATAACAAAAAAGAACTATTCTTTCCATTATGAAAATATTACATGCAACTTTTAGTGTTGTTTCAGTGTTGCTATGTATTGTAATTAAATATATCTTGGGAGCTCCTGGGTGGCCCAGTCGGTTAAGTGTCCAACTCTTGATTTTGGCTCAGGTCATGATCTCATGTTTCGTGCTTGGGATTCTCTCTCTCTGCCCTCCCCTGTTCACATGTGAGCATGGCACTTTCTCTCTCAAAATAAATAAATACACATCTAAAAATATATACCTTGAATTAAAAATATTAGAAAATCTAAACATCGGGGCGCCTGGGTGGCGCAGTCGGTTAAGCAGCCGACTTCAGCCAGGTCACGATCTCGCAGTCCGTGAGTTCGAGCCCCGCGTCAGGCTCTGGGCTGATGGCTCAGAGCCTGGAGCCTGTTTCCGATTCTGTGTCTCCCTCTCTCTCTGCCCCTCCCCCGTTCATGCTCTGTCTCTCTCTGTCCCAAAAATAAATAAACGTTGAAAAAAAAATTTTTTAAATAAAAAAAGAAAATCTAAACATCAATATATTAACATACTGCTATTTTCCCTCATACCTAGAGCATCTGTTACATTCTGATTTGAATTGTATAGCCAATTTTTATTATCTAAACATGAAATATTCTTTTTTGCGGAGGCCTATGTTTAAGGGAAAGTTACATTGGCAATTTTACTAAGTGAAGTTGAAATAGCCTCTGGAAAAATAAAAGACTTCTCCTTCAGGTACTTTTGCTTTTTGTGTCAAATTTTCAGGAATGAATAATTGCCAATTACTTATCTTCTAGTCCTCACACCAAATTCATGCTTTAAACACACATACACATGCATACACGTACATACAAATATTTTCTGTTTAGAGGAGAAAATCTCAAGGTCAAGTGATAATTTTGTCCATCGAAAATGTGTACATGGTGTGAAGAACTGATCACAGTGGTTGTTAATGGAAACAAAATGTTGTCTGTAAATGGGAAATTATATAACAAAGAGAAATTAATTTTAAGTCGAAATCTGAGAAAAGGGTGGCTTGAATAAGGGAGTTAAATATACATTTAAAAATATGCCATTTTAGGGGCACCTGGGTGGGTCAGTCAGTTAAGTGTCCGACTTTGGCTCCGGTCATGATCTCACGGTCTGTGAGTTCAAGCCCCGTGTCAGGCTCTGTGCTGACAGCTCAAAGCCTGGAGCCTGCTTCAGATTCTGTGGCTCTCTCTCTTTGATCCTCCCCCGTTTATGCTATGTCTCTTTCTGTCTCCAAAACAAATATTAAAAAAATTTAAAAGATATGCCATTTTATGATTATTTTTGTTTTTAATAATAGGCAAATTTGGAGAGCCATACAACTGTATTGAAAATGTAAAGATAAATTAGTAAGAGAAAACTAAATGTGATTTATATGCGTTTTGTAAGTACATTAATACTATGATATATATAGACTTCCAATAAATACAGAAGTGTATCTTCCTTGCCTAAGTAAATCAAAATATTAGTTTAACATCTTAATATTATTAAACTAGTAAATGAACATGTTTCAGGCAGCCCCTTACAAAAGCTTCCTTGGAAAAATGGTAGAATAAATAGAATGTGATCATTCATTCGTTCTACTAATATTTGCTGAGTATTTATTAAAATCCAGTCACCATATGAGATTTAGGAACTATGAAGAGGAAGAGATAAAAATCCTGCCATCCACAACGTCACAGACCAACATGGAAGACCTGATAAAAAGTAATAATAATATATAATAATTACTATTAATTAATACTTGTAATGAAAACAAGTAACTTCACTTTATGCAATGTGTGGTTACAGAGACATAAACACCATGGGTAAAATATATTTATATTTATATTTAATTAATTAACTTACTTATTTATAATAAATATATATTATTATATTAATAATATAAACATATATAAATATATTGGAGATATATATCAAATGGCACTTGACTCTGAGGGTATGAAGGCTGTGGATTATGTCAAGGAAAGGTTTTAGACAACGTAATATTCATCATTGAAACTAAATAGAGTTTTTCCACAAGAACAAAGACCTGAGCCTATTTCAGATAAGGAAGAGCATACATAAACGAAAAGAGGTGAGAAACCCCATGGGAAATCTGAGGAACTGTATCAACTCCATTAGACATATAAGCAAAATGCTTATGCCCATGAAGCATGTCTTATTCTTCTATCTGCAACACTTAGTAGGTGTTGCCAAAACATATCGTTGGTAATAGGAAAATAAGCTAAAGCGTACCCAGGAAGATTATAGAGTACAGATGCATGAAACAGAAGGAACTATGAAGAAGCTAAGGCTAACGGTTTGCAAAGCAATGGAGCAGTCCTACAAAAACAATAGAAAACCAATATCACCACACCCCACCCCACCCCACCCGCACACACAAAAAAGCCAATAAGCCCCACCTGCTGAAAACATGAGATGCATTTACAGACATGGAGCTTCACGTGATGCTAAATAGGCCCTAGTTCTTAAACCAAGTCCCATTTCCTCTGCCTTCTGTATGTAATATTCTTTGCAGTCACTCCTTTGCGTTTATGTACATTCTTAACACTAACTCCTGTTTCTGAGAAAACTTCTGTTTCTTACTGTCATGAAAACCTAATTAAGAAAGAGGGTGTGATATGGACAATAAGAGTGAAGGCTTTCAAACCAGACACACATGAATTCATGTCTCAGGGCTTGCAAATACTAGATATTTGGCTTCGGCTATAAAACCTTTCAGAGTCTTTCTTTCCTGCTCTGTAGAATGGGGATAATAATACGCATTTCATAAAATTTCACCATAAGTGATTATGTTTTAAGCTTTATGTCTGGCATACAATAAGCTAGTAATAAATGTTATTCAGCTCAATTAATAATAATTATTTATTAAAGGAATGAATAAGCTGGTCTAGAGAGAGTATTTATATTCAGGCCCCAGAGAAAAATCATTAATCCCATTTTTTAAATTTCATTTATGTGTCAATATCTTAGTAGAGATTTAGATAGCATGCATATCGGTTTTGCCAATCACACAAAGCTAGTCACATCAGTTAATGCTGGGATAGTAATTAAGATTTCAGAAAGATCCTGAAGCAGCCTAGTAACAAAAAATTAATCATCATGTCTGGGGAATTTTTTGAACGTAAAAGGAAAGCTTTCAGTACTGATAAAAATTTTAAATGTGACTACTCTTTAAACCAAGTATTTACCAGAAAACTTTTTTACAAAAATAATAACACAGGCATGAGAAACATATGTACATAAATGCTTATTGCAGTGTTGTTTACAATAGTGAAAAACTGAAGATGGTCTAAAGGTCCATCAACTAGGAAAGTCTTAAATGGATTGTGATGTATCTATATTATGTAGTGATGCTTTAAAAAGATGAAGGTGACCTCTTTGTAGAAAGGAAGTATAGTGCAGTATTTAAGAGCAAGTTCTCCCGAGCCAGACTACCTGGGATAGAATCTCAGTGATCATAGGCTACTTAAACTCTCTGTGCTTCTGTTTCCTCATCTATAAAGATGGAAAATTAAATGTAAATAAAAGTACGGTATTGGGGCGCCTGGGTGGCGCAGTCAGTTGAGCATCTGACTTCAGCCAGGTCACGATCTCGTGGTCCGGGAGTTCGAGCCCCGCGTCGGGCTCTGGGCTGATGGCTCGGAGCCTGGAGCCTGTTTCGGATTCTGTGTCTCCCTCTCTCTCTGCCCCTCCCCCGTTCATGCTCTGTCTCTCTCTGTCCCAAAAATAAATAAAAACGTTGAAAAAAAATTTAAAAAAAAAGTACGGTATAAAATTAAAATAAAAGAGTGAGATTAATGACATTAAAGAAGACATTATAGCTTCCGTAACAGGTATTTTTTTTAAGTTTATTTATTTATTTTGAGAGAGAGAGAGAGAGAAAATGAGAGTGGGGAGGGGCAGAGAGAGAGGAAGAGATAGAGAATCCCAAGCAGGCTCCACACTGTCAGGGCAGACCCCAACATGGGGCTTGAACTGGTGAACCTGAGCAGATATTTTGCTCTGAGATTTTGACCTGAGCAGAAATGAAGAGTGCGAGGCTTAACCAATTAAACCACCCAGGCAACTCATAACAGGTTTTGTTGTGTTTTTTTTTTTAAACTCTCCCTGCATATTGGAGTCCCCTGGAGTGCTTTCAAGTGAGAGTGACACTGATGTCAAGGGTGACTGTGTACATTGGAAGGAAGACAAAATTGAAAAGGTTTGGTGACAAGAAAACAGGTAAATACAAGGAAAGAAGAAGCATTTCATGAGTGATATAGTTTTCATCGGGAAACTAATACAAACAGGCAGAGATCATCACATTTTTTGCAAAATATATTGTATAAAATTTTTGCAAAGAACCGGGTAGCTGGGAACGTGCAATGGCATTACTCATAAATATAATTTCATTTACTCTAAAGGAATCGTTACCAGGAATCTAGTTTTTTCCTTTTTCTTTATTTCCTATTAGCAATAATTTCTAGAATTAAAGTAATCTTGGCAAAACATCAGTTTTCACTCAGAACCATTGAAGTGTCTACTGCACGTTAAAGTGAAACATGGTTAGCGTGTTCTGCTTCTTTCCACAAACGTGTTCATTTGCGTAGTGGATCCTCAGACTTAATAGGAAAGGTGACTATGTCAAAATGCTGAAGAAAAACAGTTAAATGATTATTACAGGTTACTTGGGGTATAATTAGCATTAATGCCACTCACAAAATAGAGACCTCTGGCAGCTACCTATGCCCGGTCAAAATCTATTTTGTCTCTTTGACACCGGAGCAATAAAAAATCTGCCGAAAGTTTGGCGCACAGAGAGGAAACACATTTCTCCTTGGTCAATACATATTACTGGACTCAGTGGGGCTTCAGTAATAACAGCGAGACCCTCTGTAATCAGCTGTTTGTGTACTTACGCAGATGTCTATAGGGCAACCGATGGCATGCCTTTTGGCTTTTCTGTTAGAGGAACTGTTTATTCTGCTGTGTAAATCAGATAAGTCAAATATGGCACGACACAAAGGCAAATTGTGGCTCACATTCATCCTCCATAGGAATTATTGAAAAGGAAAAGTTTTTTTTTTTTTGTAAAAAGTAAATGTAATTGTACTGTAATATCAAAATCATGGTGTGTGTTAAAATATTATGCTGCAATACAAATTAAGTGAATAGGGAACCAGTGAGAAGATGCCCATGCCATCGAGGGGGTTAAACATGAAAAATCACAGATGAAAACACTAAATTTGTGAATATTTGTTAAGATAGTCATGATTTCTAGTAGTAATAATGTCATCATCCAGGTGGAATGTGCCAAATTAGTAAAAATGTAAATTCTGTATTCAGTCTTCCAAAACAATATAAGAAATCAACAACATAAAGTAGTAAATATAGAAAATTAAAAACATAAAGTGGTAAAATATTACCAAGTAAAAAAAATCTAAAAATATTCTATGAAAAATAGCATATTTTATTTAAAAAGACATTAACTGCAGGTCACTGGTTAAGTTACTTGATATTCTGAGACTTTAAGGGCCTTGAACTGATTAATGTGAAATACTGTCCATACTCAATGTTGAAGACACTATTACGTAAAATAGTGTGCCAGAGAAATGACTATACTCTATTTTCACCTCTTTTTAACGTCTCAACGGGTAGTAGTTTTCATCTAGCTTTCCAGTCTTTCCTATGGATGCTTTTCCACGTGTAAGTGAACTTTATAATTTCTGATACACATGCTTAATAAAAATTATGTCCTGTCAATTCTTTAGAGTAAATATTTCCACTATATCCCTGCAGGTAAAGTAAACCTTTCTCCTAATTTTCTATTCCTTGGCTTGAAATGTAGGTAAAATGCTTGATACCTTGTAAGGAATACTTACTCTCACAAGGTTAAAAACTCATTAACACAATCAAGAACATTAGCTGATACTTTTTTTTCCTCCCTAGAAGACAATTTAAATTATAAAAGCTTCATTACTAGAATTTCAGAGGGGCAAATCCATATATTGACTTGTAGACCTGGAAACTAGATAATTTTGTATGCTTGTACCTTTCATTTCATTTGTAAATTTCACGTAATCCATTGTAATTTCAGATAAAGCAAAGGAAAATGCAACTTCTCAGACTGCTACAATGAAATAGACTCAAAGTCATGCAGAGCTTCCAATTTATTTAATTATCATATTTTTAATTAAAAAATTATTTCATTTATTTATTTTTTTTCTTTTAGCCAACACTTTGGAGTCCTTACTATAAGCCACCAAAAAAGTTTGGTTCTAGACACACAAAGGTGACGAGCAAAGACTCCGTCTTATGGCAATCTTCAGTCTAGATCCATAGTTCCTAAGCATAGAAAATGGACATTCAACCTAAATATTTTCTATCATCCATTTATTTACTCACCCATGTGTTATTCTTTTTGTTTCTATTTGAAAGATAAAAAATAAAGATACTCACTAACTTACATGTAGCTCACAATGTGTCAGGTCCTGTGCTAAGCATTTCAACAAATATGAAATATCTTATATTTGCAACTATATGAGGTAGAATCAACTTTTGTCCTAACTATATATATAAAAAAAGAGCCTTAGAAATTTAAAATCATTTACCTAGAATTATATAGTTAATGGATAGCAAAGAAAGTTGTATATCTTTTACTTAACAACTTTTATAAAGAGAATAGTACAAGAGAATTTTCCAAGTCTAGTCACAAGAAATCTAGATCCTAGTTCCCAGACATATTCCATGGAGGAAAAAATGTGTGCACGGTCAAATATCTTCCTGAAATGTATATTTTCCCTCTGCATACACAATTTATGTTAGTATTTCATAAGACTGTGGGAATATTACACTGAAAATACCTGCTTGGCTTTTTTTTTCAAATCCACCATAAACACATTTTTTTTAATGTCAAGCACACATTAATATTCCCTGCCACTTGTAACACACCAGCACTTCGATAAACATTGATTTGCATGAACAGTTGAGATTGCAAAGTTTCCTTATGGAAAATGAAAACAGAAGAACAAAGAAAACTAGCTGGATTCTCCAGTGTAAGTCCCCAAATCAGAAACCTGTAAATTCATTGGACAAACAATGGATATGTATCCTGATCCTTCCAGTTTAAAAGGTCTTGGGAGATTTTGTGACAGGATTAAAAACAAACAAACTTTGATCATCCCTATTTGCTGCGGTCCATTTAACCATGCCTGAGACTCACCTCTGATATCAAGGATGCTTTCTTGCAAAGGTGAGCTTTTAATTACTGGAAGTAATAGGGGAAAGTGTACAGCTGGCTAATTAACAAGCTAGCACCACTACCAAAAACAAAGTTAAATTACTTGTACCTCTAATAGCGACCAATAGATCTATCATCTTTGTATAAACAGGACTGAACATTTTTGTTACTTTACTTTTATTATTGTACCTAAGATTATTGATCTGGTAGACAGTGTTCAGTAAATTCTACGTGGCCATCTGTTACCTTAACATTGTACTATGCGGTGCGGCAAGGATCAAGCATAGGGTGACTCTGAACAGTCTTGTGAAATAATGGCATAGAAAGGGAAACTTACTATCCCCATTTTAAAAGATAAGATTTAATCACTTATCAAGTCCAAAATGATAATGCCTCACTAAAAAATCCATCGTAAGTAACATACCACCTTTATGCTCAATCACTCCCAGAGTTTAGGAGGAGTGGTATCATTCTTTACTCCTTGAAGGGCAAGTTTACCAAGTTTATTTCCCATTACTCCTTTTCTGAAGAGGCCTAATAGCAGCACTTTTCATTCTAAATTTTTGTAGATTGCCCTGTGTTTCTCTGTCTCCCTCACTCGCTCTTTTTCTCTCACAGGCTAAAATGTATGGTTTTCCAATTTCCTGCTCCTGTGTAATCATTTGCCTCTCTTTAATCTACACTAAAACAAATGGGAGGCAATACCTAAGAAATTATTCTGTAGTGTCTTAAACATCCTTGCTTTAAAATTTAAGAGAGGGTTATAATGAGGTTCCTACTGTCATGCAAGATAGGTGAATCTGTAATTTCATGACACATTCAAGAATTATTTTCCATTTCGGTGGACTAAAAGAAGTGTTTCTCATTCCTGGAAACCAAGGGACTATTTGCTGGCTTCTTACAAAATCTGTTATGAGTAAATTTAGTTCAATGAGCTGAAGGAAAAATGTGGAAGTAAGTCATGCTGATAGACAAAATGGAATAGAACCCTTTGTAGTGCATTAGGAGGTACTCTCCTTTTTATTCATTACCTGCATTTTCTCTCACAGTATTCAGAAAAACCTAAGTAATGAATGTGTTAGAAGCTTTCAGTAAAGAACTGATTTCTGAAAGGTGAAAGGAATTTAGAAGGAAGAGTGGTGGAGCTTTGTATTCGTTTGGGAAATGGAGGAAGTTGTACTAACCAGTGAATTAACCAGATTAACTAATGCTCCCACATTATTGGGAAGTTTGTCTAATCTTTTTGAAAACAATATTGCATGTCTGACTTAGTCTGTTTGGGCTGCCATAATGAACTACCAAGGCTCAGTGTTCTCAAAATGACAACAGTTTGTTTTCCATAAATTGGGAGGCTGAAAGTTCAAACTCAGTGTGCCAGTGTGGTATGTTTGTGATGAGTGCCCACTTCTTGCTCTGCCCTCACATGATGGAAGGGCCAAGGGAGATGTCTGAGGTCCCTTTAAAGAGACACTTTAAAGGGCCTAATCCCACACATGAATTCCACCCTCATGACCTAATCACCTGCCAAAGTTCCTACTTCCAAATACTATCACATTGGGGATTAGGTTTCAACCTATGAACCTTGGAGGGTCACAAATATTCAGTGGAGAGCAAGGTTCTCTACAGATAAATTCCCCATGGAAAGAAACACAAGTGTACTTGGGGCACCTGGGTGGCTCAATCAGTTGAGTGTCCCACTCTAGATTTTGGCAAGGTCATCATCCCAGGGTTGTGGGATTGAGCCCTGCTTTGGGCTCTAGGCTGAGTGTCGAGCCTGCTTGCCTACTTTAGATTCTCTTTCCTACTCCCTATGCCCCTCTCACGTGCACTCTCTTTCTAAAATAAAATTTTTAAAAATTAAAAAAGAACACAAATGTGTCAAAAAGATGATTTCTTGCATTGACAATATTGCTATTTATTGATATTAAGGAAAATTTTTTCACGTCTAATATCATTCATGAGTTATATCAGCATACTAAGTGATAAACACATCTATGTGGAGTTTCCTCAAACCACTAGCATGCAATACTTTCAAACAACAGAATATTTTCGGTTATAAATGTATGAAACTGAGAGTTGGGAGAAAAAGCTAAAATATAGTCATTATATAGAACTGTTTTAATGTATGGATAATTCATAAGGTGAAAAAGTTCAGAGTATTTTAGATTTTAATTAATCTCTTTACTAGGTCTGAATGAAAGCAAGGAATTTCCATGAAATATTCAAAATAAAATATAAAAGCATGTTTTATATATTTCGAGGCAGTTTTCCTCCTGCTAGATTGCTAGATGTGATAGTTAATATTTATGAAAAGTACCAAAATGTGTTCAACTTTTATAAATTTTACAACCTACGTGTTTCTTTTGCCTGGTTATCTGTAAGTAAGATTTCTTCCATACACTAAGTGATAATTTGGATAGAAGATTCATTGAAAATCACAAAACAACCATATTTGATTTCTCATAATAGTCAATGACAACTTTATTCCATTATTTTATCGTATTCTACAATTGTCTTTTCACTTCTCTTTCCTCTCTGAATTCATATAATGGCAAAACAAGATTCTGTATATCCACAAAATGGTTCTGGACCTTAAATTTCCAGCATTAAAAGGAATTAAAATAAGGTAAAATCTTCAAAGACTTAAAGCCAACACATATTTGGATGTAAGACTTTTTTTTCTTTCAGTTTCATAGGGAGAAGTGTCTAAGAGATTAATGTTTCACTGGCTTCAAAGGGCATTTTTATCCACTTCCATTGCCAACAAAGGCTGAATAGCAAAAGGCTTGTTTGTATTGTCTTTAAGATTGGATTCCTATGGGAAAATATTTCTTTCACACATTAGTTGGGTAATGAAGGAAATGATATTTGTCCTGATGGTTTAGGAAGTCCTCTGGACTAACATCTTGATTACAAAAGGAAAATGGCTGTGATGTTGAAGAAAATGTAATGTGTGTGTTTTTTTCCTCTATGAAATACCTGATGATGTCTCAACCTTGTACTTTCTCTCATTACATAGTATTCCAAGTTTTATAAATGAAAGCAGCACCATATACTAACTCTACTCACATTCCCTGTGTGACTTTGGAAAAATAAGTGGTCTTTGAGTTTCCTTTGTACATTTCTCTGTACATTCCGGTCTTTGAGTTTCCTTTGTAAAATGATTAGTTTTAACTTAATAATTCCCTCCATTTCTTGCACATAATGGTTTTATGAGGCTGTGTGAATATGAGTTTATGTAAATAAAAGCTAGGGTAAACAGTGAACTTAAAGACAGATATGTTAAGACAGAATTGAACTTTTGGGTATTTATGTTTTCCCCAAACTCCAAATTATGGTAATACATATTGTGCTTTCTTCTTCTGCCAGCTGGCATCACCCTAATTAGAGATGACCATCAGGTGTTAGAAACCCACGATTCAGATATTCAAAATGCGTACTTTCATTTCTGTCCACTTTTAGGATCCCCTTCATGGATATTTTTGAGGATTGTCATTAAAGATACTTAAAAGTGATCAAGAGGGGAGGTGGGTAGGGCTTGAGCAAAACAGGTGAAGGGGAGTGGGAAATATAGGTTTCCTGTTATGGAATTAGTAAGTCATGAGGATAAAAGGTACAACACAGAGAATACATTCAGTGATATTTTAATAGCACTGTATATTGACAGATGGTAGCTACATTTGTGATAAGTACAGTGTAACATATAAAGATATTGAATCACGATGTTGTACACCTAAAACTAATGTAACATTGTGGCAACTATATACATCAATAAAATGTAAAAGTAATAAAAATAAAAGTGGTCAGTACTCTAAAGCCTCCGAGGTGAATGTGAGTCCTGTCAAATAAATCTAGGAATTACTAATATTTGGGCTGTTGCAGTTGGAATTAAATTCAAGGAAAACATTCCTTACTCACCTTCAAGGTCATTGTCATAGGGTTACTTTATTTTTTAACACTTTCTTTTCCTAATTCATCTTCCTTTCCTCCCTTCTCAAAAGTACACATGAAATAACATGGAACATATGGATCTAATTAACCAAATAAAGTTATTTACCAGAGAACTTGTGGAGAAAAATGTTTATGTATTCATATTTTATAAACCAAATCCGAGCAAGGGAATTAGTTGGGAGTTACTGAAGATCTCACTAGGTACATGATTAGTTCCAAAAAGTGTCCCTGGAATTTTAATACAATGTTTAAAAAAAAATTAGGGATACCCTAGGACAGAAACAAAAATAATTCTGTTTCTCTCCAGGTGATCCTGAGGTGATAAGCCATTTAATGATTTTAAAAAGTAAACTGAGGGGCGCCTGGGTGGCTCAGTCGATTGAGCGTCCGACTTCGGCTCAGGTCATGATCTCACGGTCTGTGGGTTCGAGCCCCGCGTCGGGCTCTGTGCTGAGGCTCAGAGCCTGTGCTCAGAGCCTGGAGCCTGCTTCGGATGCTGTGTCTCCCTCTCTCTCTGACCCTCCCCCGTTCATGCTCTGTCTCTCTCTGTCTCAAAAATAAATAAACATAAAAAAATTTTTTTAAATAAATAAATAAAAAGTAAACTGACTACAAAAATGAGGAGTACATAGGTGGCATCATTGTAAACTATAATTTGTACATAAAACAATGACATAAATATTATGAAACAGTTTGAGACTCTTGAATTTACAAAGGCAGAACAAGAATACAAAGACTTCAAGGAGAAAGTTACATTAATAGTTCTTATGTAGTGGTTATCTTTCTCATTAAGTATTACTCTTTTGTCTCGTTCATTTTGGTTTCCGGTATTGCCAGAAAACAGAGCCAATTTTTTAGATTGTTTACCTTTTCAATTTCAGGTAAAAACAAAAGGAAATAAAGGACAAAGGAATGAAGCAGGGGAAAAAAATCCCCTCAGGCAAATCTTGAACTCACCTTGTTATGTTATTAATGCATTAACCTCAAAGGAATCAATATTCCTTTGAGGTTAACACATTAGCAAATCTAATCCTTTTTTTTTATTTGAAGCTGTTATAGAAATACTAGCTATGTGAACTATGATTTTGGAATTTTAATTCTCTTGTATTTGCATAGACAATTTAAAGTTTATAAAATACTGGGGCGCCTGGGTGGCGCAGTCGGTTAAGCGTCCGACTTCAGCCAGGTCACGATCTCGCGGTCTGTGAGTTCGAGCCCCACGTCGGGCTCTGGGCTGATGGCTCAGAGCCTGGAGCCTGTTTCCGATTCTGTGTCTCCCTCTCTCTCTGCCCCTCCCCCGTTCATGCTCTGTCTCTGTCCCAAAAATAAATAAACATCGAAAAAAAAAAATTTAAAGTTTATAAAATACTTTTAATATGCATCATTTAATTTTTATGTTTATCTGTACAAGCCCTGTGAGAGAAAGGCAGGGTAGACACTATTATCAAATTGTACAGAACAGAAGGGTGAAACTGATAGACTGCGTATTAAGAAATACCCAAGTTTGGGTAGTAAGAAATACTCAAGTTTGTGAAGCAAGTAAGTGAACCTGGATACCATGGATCTAAGCCCAGCACCTCTCATGGCTTCCTCTAATAGTCCGCTGATCATAGGTGTTTTTTAAACACACTGCAGGCTCAAAGTCCGTTTCCCAGATATGCATTCAGTTTTTTCCATGAAAACATTTCATAGAAGAAAAGAATTACTTCCTAGTTTGAAAGAGAAGATAAATTGGATGTCTTGCTAAAAAATTTTTTTTCAATACTTGATAATAACAGGTTTTAAATTTAATTTTCCATCGGTGTTTATATTATGCTATCCCTTTTACTTTCAATCACTTTACTGGAAAATTCCTATATCTTCCTAAAACCACAAATGGCTGTTGCAGTTTAATGACAGGCACATGTAAAGTAGGGGAAGTAAACCATTTTCAGGAATTGTACCTTGGCAGTCTCAAGCTGCCTTTTTTTTGGCTTCACTGGTATATTAATAGAAAGACTAAACCAGAAATAATTAAAATTATGGAAGGAAATGTGCATGTTTTTAATATTAAATAAAATTAAATATTAAACCACAATACTGCTGCTTTTCTTTAAAGATAGCAGAAGTAAAAAAATGAGAGGAAGGATTAACATTTTATTCAATCTCATTCCCAGTGTGTGAAGAAGCCTCATGAATGTTGGCAAAGTGACCTTGTGTAATTGTATTTCAATACGTTAATAAATCTAATTCCTGCCTTCTAAATTGAACTACATCTAAAAGTGTACCATATTAAGTATCATTAACTGATATCAGGCATGAAAATTATTTATATTGAACAATATTTGTATGACGGATTGAATAAAATTGTAAAATTTATAAGTTTGATGTTAGTATTGTGCTTGAAATGTTCAGTACCTCCAATTTGAGGTAAATTTGCTATTTTAAGTTTAAAACTTGTTATAGTATTACAATACTTAAATATAAAATTACAATACTTAAATATAATAAAGGTTTCTTGAAGTTATCGACTTGGGGCAGAGATTGAGTGTGTCAAAAGTATTGAAGTGATGCACACTGAGGATTTATGTGACAAGCAACAATAAAAAACCCACATATCCATATTGCACAGACATTCTACACAGAGAATCTCCAGTTTTGGAAGCCCTAAGCTGTTGTGTGATTTATCATGCAGCCAAACAGCAGTGGTCCCTAAAGTGGTTCTTGACAGTATACCTGAAACCCTATACTCTTTTTAAAGAGTTTGCCGGGGTGCCTGGGTGGCTCAGTCGGTTAAGCATCTGACGTTGGCTCAGGTCATGACCTCACGGTTCGCGAGTTGGAGCCCTGAAGCCTGCTTCAGAATCTGTGACTCCCTCCCTTTGCCTTTCCCCTGCTCATGCTCTCTCTCTCTCTCTCTCAAAAAATAAACATTAATTTTTTAAAACGATAAGATAAAAAATAAAAAGTATGCCAATGTGCAAAGGAAACTTTGTAGGAAACACACTTATGAAACTTCAATGGGACTAAGAATTCTGAATAGATAGAAGGTCATTTCTGTCTCTGATTATACACATGTATGTTTATGTGGGCTTATGTAGAAATTTCTCAAAATAAAGACTGGCAAATGTCAGCAAAATTAATCAAAATTTAATATTGTCTCAGTAAAAGAACATTCCCCTTGACCTGGACTAAATAGAATCTCATAGTCTATTGTAGCATAATTTGTTAAAATGAGATATTTAATGAAAAATTATCCATATTAATGTGTATATGCATATTTATTTCCATGTTAATATATACACTCATCTACACTTTTTAATTGGTACATAATATCTGAATAAAATACAATTACAATACTTAAATGCTATGATAAAAATAAAGTATTGGATAACATTACTAAAAGTAAAGAAAGGTGTGGCATATCATCTAGAAATTTGAGCATTTATGTCACTAGGCTTTATAAGCTACTAAACTTTGGTAGAATTAATAGCTAGAATTTTAATAATGTGGCTTCTCATTATCCTTTTTATTCTTATGATTTTTATAAAAATTAATTTTAAATAGTATACCTTTAACCATCATTGAACTTATGAGTCCTCTTAATGCCAATTGCACACACTTGTATAGATGTGTTTTTGTCTGTTTATAAAATATCGTGACAAACTAGGTCATAAAGCCAAAATACAAATGTTCCTTGTTATTTTTTTTTCCCAGCAATGAAAAGTTGCCAAAGCAAGAAAGTTGGAATATAGAGTAATTGGGTAAGTAGCTAATGTTTAGAAAATTAATACAAAAAAAAAAAAACCCAACACCTTATTTAGGGTACGGCTTCAAATTCACATTTTGCTTCATAAACAAGCATAACTAAGCATTAGCATAACCAATCAACCAAGAAAAAATTATCAAACACCTACTATATGTCAGATAATATTTTAGAAGTTTAGTTCTGGGAATGAATAAAATAGACAAAAATCTCTGCTATCATAGAGTTTATATTCTAGTAGGAGAAGACAAACAATAAACAAAATATGCACTTTCAGATGATGGTGAATGCCTTGGAGAACATTAAGTGAGCGGTCTAGGACATTCTGGGTGTTTGTGTGCTTGTGCATGGAGGGTGGTTTGGAGCTTGTCTGCTCCATTCAAAAATGAGTAGAGGTGTAAGCAGGAGGTGAATAGTGGAAATCAGATCACACAGAGCCTCTAGGACATTGTAAGTCCTTGGCATTTTACTCTGAGCGACATTGAAGTGGCTGAACAGAGGGGTGCCTTGATCTAACTTAATTTTGTAAATAGACCAGAGTAGCACTGTTGACATGTGGCAGAATTCTGCACACATTTTGATTTTGCATTTGAACTCATTTGATTAAGCATAATACAAACAATAAAAATTTAACCCATGTAGCCAAAGCCATCTGTGTGGTATGAAAACATGTAGTAGGAATTATTATATTAAGTTTGTTTCACTGTGATGTATGCAAGAGACCATTAATTCTGTAAGTTTTGAATTAATTTGGATAGTATTATATCACAGTAATAGCTGTGCACAATTCCATTGTCAATAAATTAGATAAACCTATTTCAGTTAAAGATTTCTTACATTTAAACTTTGTTATTTGCATTTTTCCTTTGTACTAATCATTAATAAAATTTCATAGAATTTGTGAAAATATAGGCACTCTTCCTATTCGAAATAAATACACAATATTTCCTAGTGGGTTTACACATATCAAAATGGAAAATGTTCAATAAGTTATTTATATAATATGTCAATACTATATATTTTTCTAAAGATGTAAAAGATACCATATAATAATGCTCACTTCAGCAGCACAATACTAAAAGATACCATGTAGTGAAATAAGGGAAGAAATTGATTCAGAATCCCCTTTCGTATCACCGTAGTTCTATACTGAATTGTCCTTAGGTATTCTAAAGTCTGTATATTGTTCCAAACAGCAAGCCTCATGAGAGTATTTGTGAGCTTTGATTAGGAGCCAGTATATAGCCGTTTTCATCTAATGCATCCCTATAGCGGGAAACCTAAAATGAGCGCACACTGTTATCTGTTCTGAAAACAACATACTATAATAACCAGAGGTCATCTTCCAGACAAGTCTATCAGCAGGAACGTTGGGGTCCAATGAGAATCCAACAGAGAAGCAGTGATGGCATGCAAGCTGCAAGCTGAGAACTTCTTCAGTTAAGTGTACTACAGTAGATTTGACCTTGCCTCTGGGTACCAACAAATTCATACTTTACATGAGCTATTTTATGTTAACCAAAGACTCAGTGAGTCTCACTGTTTGGTTTTTTAGGTCTTAATGCTTTTCTGCAGCGTATCTCCTTTACAAGACATGATTATACAGTAGCAAAAAGCATTTAGAATATACACAAGAATGGATACCTGAGATGCAGTTTTCTTTTCACAGTGATAGTTCCCCTTAACTTTCAAATTTCATGTGAATTTCAGCTCCCTTCTTGCTCTACTGCTGTGCAATTGTAAAGAAATGATGAATTTTTCATCAGCTGCTTTTTTATTATAGTACAGGTAATGGGTCACTGGAGTAGAAATCAAAATAAATAATTACTTATTTTGGTCTTGTGAATTACTACCCATGTGACCTTGGGTAATCTCTTTGACCTACAGTTTTTTTAGTTTATAGAAAGAAGACAAAATACTGGTCTTGTTTATCTCACAGAGGTAGGGTAAAATATTTTTTAATTGTAGGATGTTAACATGCGAAAGGTGTTTTAAGTACAGATATTTTTGGTTTGTTTTTCGCTATGTATGTCATGTGTAAAGCCAGTCCTTAATTGAGGAATAAAATGTGATGTTTTTCAAACATAAAATGCATTTCACTTGTTTCAGATATTATCCAGGGTAAACTTGATGAATGTCTTACATAGACCCTGGGCTTTGGATTTCTCCTCAACTCCAGCATTAAATATCTGACATTATTACTAGCTACTCTATTACTTGGTGGTTTAAAAATTAGCTTTTTGAATAAATTAATAAATGTGTAATTAAATTAATAAGTCATTCATTTTTTCTTCAATACATATATTTACTTATCAATTCAAAATTATGGATGAACACTATAGAATTCATATATTGATGAATCAATTTAAAATGCCTATTTCTGTATAAAAGTTTGAGGTTTATCTATTTTTTTAGACTAGCATCTAAATTTTTATTCTATTTATTTTCTGTAAACTATTAAGCAGGCTTTTATTTTATTGTATACATATCTCATTATCTGATTTCCTGCTCCAAAAGAGTTTAGAGGTCACTTCATAAATCTATGCTTTCTCAAGTTTTCATGTGACTGTATTGGTCCAAATAACTAACAGTCACTAGAAAAACCATTTAAACCATCTTTAAAAAATTGATATAGTTTCCGAGATAAATAAAGAAATATATAATGAGAGGGTTGATTTCCATTGAAAGTTGGGTGATTCCTTTTTTAAAAAAATTTTTTCATGTTCATTTGTTTATTTTTGAGAGAGAGAGAGAAGGAGAGGCAGAGAGAGAGAGTGCAGAGCCCAATGTGGAGCTCAAACGCACAAACTGTGACATCATGACCTGAGCCAAAACCAAAAGCCTGATGCTTAACAGACTGACCACCCAGGTGCCCCGAAAGTTGGGTGATGCCTTAAGATGATAAATGATTTTATTTTCTATGTTTCTGGTTAGTTGACATAATGGCACATAGCCATGACACTATCCATCAATTGATGACTAATTGAAAATTTCTAATCAAAAAATGTCATTGTGAATAAATACATCTCAACAAGAAATATGAGGAAAGTGTACCAATACCTATTCTGCAGGATTATGTGAATATGTGTTACAATAGAGCACAGACAGTATTTGTCAGAGATGACATTTCTGTTTGACACAGAACAAATTCTGTTAAGTACAAAAAGGGGTCAATTTTAGCCTAGGACCCCCTGTCCAGATTGAATGAATAATTTCCTTTTTAATATACATAAATGTAATATTTAAGTATACTAGTAAAGTCATGTCATGTTTTATAATGCTTTACAGCATTTCCAAGTTTTTCCCCCTTAGATGAGTATATTCACTTCTAGTTTTAACTAAATGTGTAATAACCACCAGCAAACTCCTGACAAAAATGATTAAATATCTGAGACCAATAGATTTTTGGCAAAATATGTGTCATTTTCCTATTTATATAGGTCTTAATGTGACTATTTAGAAACCCTCAAATTGAGAATTGTGTTAGTGTATATATGTATGTGTGTGTGTGTATATATGTGTGTGTATACATAAATATATATATATGTGTATATATATATATATACACACACACACACACATACATGAGTACACGCACAAATATGATTTTTCTAAAAACATCTGTTTGATTGTGGAAGTGTAACACATGCTACCTGTTACCTCCAGAGATTATGTCCCAACAGTATTGAAAATCAAGAGACTTGGAAGATACCCATACGTTAATGGAGAGAGGAAGAGAAATTTGAGCAGTAATAAATAATTTGTTTAATCCTGTTCAGTTATGAGGACAGCTGGTTCAGAAACTAAGCTGATCTCTGAATTAGTTTTGGTGTGCTTAGGTAAATTAGCTTGAAAAGAGCAGAAACAGCGTCCAAATTGAAATCATTTAAGTCCCTTTATAACATATTTGATCTTCTCTACCATTTGCTCCCCTGTGCAGTTATTGATATAATACCTGAAAAAAAATTCTTCCCAATATGTATTTTATTACCATTGATTATATATAGATTTTAGAAATTTAAACCACAGTATAAACCTGTCATAAAAATAATGACTAGTTATTTGATAAATAAAACTATTTTTTCAAACTTCAAAATTAAAAAAATTCTATTTCTCTGTTTCTAAAGAATTTGATTCTGTGTATGAGTTGTGATGGAATAACAGACCATTTCTTTTCACTTGATATGGCTCCAAAAGCTTCTAATATGATCTAAACCACAGAAACTTCCTTTTTATAAACTATCATAATGTTTAATTTACCTATTACATTTATCAAGGAAATTAGTTTTTTGATGGCTTTTGAAGAGAAACGTTTTAAGTGTAATCAATGAAAACAATCTCAAAATACTGTCATAATCGATATGATTTTCAAAACAAAATGCCATCGCTGATATTCATTGTAAAATGTAACTCATATGTAGAAAAATTGTCTTCCAGTGAGTACATATCAATGTTCAGAACACAATTATTTTAAGTTTTCAGAGATTCATTTATTCATTTTTATGTGATTAGGGGAGTTAGGAGTTTTGCTTATCTTGATAAGATGATACAATTGATTTGATAATTACTTAGGACTATTGTGCAAACTGTGAATGGAAGTCATTATGTAGAAATGTTTTTTGTGTGTGTGATAAGCAAAAATAACACCTCAGTAACACCATATGCGTGCCTTTTAATTAAATTTGATTAAACAACCTTCAATTAAACTGTTTTCCTTTATACACACATTTTTCTTCTTAATTATTTTGAAATATTATAAATTATTTCTGATGATACATAAATCTTTCAAATTTGGCCATAAATCTCATTTAAAATATTAAATTTACAATATAATTTGTATAAAGGAAATATGCCTTGAAGCAAAAATATAACTCTACTGAATTTGGAGGGCCATGGGATTTTTTTGGCATAATTTTTCCTAAAACACCTGTGGCATTAGTTGTCATTTTTCATTTAGAGTTTGTAGTATAAGAACTCGATACTTATTTTCCCTCATGGATCCACTCCGGACATGTGGTTAGTTGTTAGTAATTTCAATAAGTTTTTCAAGTCATAGGGCCCCAATTTTGCAAAAGACTCATTCAAGAATGAATACCTTTCAAACAAAGATGAAAACTTGGTTGCAATAACTAAATGTTATCATAATGAAAATTTTCTATAACTCTTGAGATAAATTTTTTGTCACTTTAACCATTTTTTGGTTGTCGTTTGATTTAATCCTCAATCCTTAGTGATTTATTTCTTGTAACATTGCAGTAAAAACTCCCTTAATGTAAAAAAATTTATGAGGATTGGTACACATTTCTGGAATTTCAGTTTCTTTTGGCTACTACATATGGGCAATCTATCTTAGGAGACATTCCTGGGGATGTCATTATTCATGTTATGCTACAGAAATAATTGCCAGAGATTTTGACTCAAAACATGGGCCCTAGAGAAAATGGTTTCAAATGAGACTAACTCTGACTCTAATTACACATAATTTAATTTTTCTGAATTTCATAAATCTTAAATGTAAAATGAAAATGATAATTCTTACCTTACATTAAGAATAATGTTTCTAAAGGACATGACATATAATTGCACATAGTTTTCCTTCACTTTCCTCTTCAGGTAAAACCATATTTTGTTCTAATTTATTTTTTAAGTACATATAGCTTTTTTTTCCTTGATACATAAATTAAATTTATTAAATTATAGAATAGGATAAACATCACATTGACTCTTAAGAAGACCAGGCATTGTTTCTGCTTTGTAAAAATCAGGGAACCTTAGCCGTATACCATCAGTGTAAAGTTAAAGGAAAGACATACGTTTAGACTTTTAAGGCTGAGTTTTACTAGGGAGATATGTACCTCAAGAACTTAGGTTTAAAAAGTGAAGATGATAAACAAAATATAGATATAAAACAATTGATTATAAGCTGTGAAAATTTTGCTAATAAAAAAGTGGCTAAGCTATTAGAAGTCTAAGGATAAAATGAGTAAAATATATTAGATTAAGTGCCTTCACTAGGTAGACATTTTATGTTGTTTAGTACTTGCCTCTATGTGGTATTTCTTGTTGATTTAGTAATATTGTGGGGATTCTTATACAGTTGGCTATAAATTGCTTATTGGTGGAGGTAGGGGTGTTAAGCATGAGCGCACAGCGAGCAGTCATAAATCCTGGAGAGAATATAAGGAATGGAGGACTGCTATAACAAGACAACAGGGAGAGCAACTTCCAGAATGGTGATGTGAGGAGTTCTGTAGACCCTCTCCCAGCAAAACAAACTTAACTGGTGAAAATTATTAAAAGCAAAACAAAACATACAACCATTTAAAGTCCTTGGGAATTGTTCTAAGGGCATGGAGCAGATTAAGAAGTATTCATGAAAGAAATCTACTAAATCTCACTAAGAATTTGAGCTCACTCGCTTCTCCCATCAGTTCATTCATTGTATTGGAAGCTATAATACTGGTTGGAACATTCAAGATAACAGTGCTGGCTTTTCCCCTATATACCAGATAAGAGGTAATTTATCTGCACAGAAAGCCAAAGCCACCAGCTTTTCTCACTCCCACAGCTTCCTGTTTTGGAAGTTCTATTCCAAGCAAGATAATCTGAGCCACCCAGGACTCCTTTCTCCATCCAGCTCCCACTCCTAGGGCAGAGATTCCAAACTGAGCACACTGCAGTCTCAGTCACCCTTACTCATAGTGCGTAGGTTCCACAAAAGGAGAGTAAACCTGAGAGGAGTGGAGGCTAATGCCCTGGACCAGCAAACCAACAAACAAATATCCATACACCCATCTCCAGAGCAGCAGCATGTAGGTTATGACCCGAGGGAGAGGCAGCCTAAAAGAACAGAAAGTTTGGAAGTTCTCAATAAAAATAACCTAATTTGAAAAAGAGTGTGGAGATGTCAAAACCAATAGAGACTTTGGTAATAATTAAGGATTAGCATGTCAGTCTATGAAAGCAAGTACTTTAGGTCATCCAGAATTTTAACAGAGAACCAAAGAAAGAGCCAGCTAAGAGAGATCGTTCTATAAGGATTGGTATGTTTTCTAGTAGAATTGATATCTTTATTATTCTTTATCTCCGATGCCTCTCTTTATCTCTGATAACTTGTTGCTCTTAAGTCTATCTTGTCTGAAATTACTTATTCTTTCTTTTGATTAGTGTTAGCATTGTGTGTCTTTTTCTATACTTTATTTTCAATCTATATGTGTCTATATTTAAAGTGGCTTCATATTGGCAATATATACTTGAATCTTTTTTTTTATCCACTCTGGAAATGTCTTTTGTTTGATGCATGTAGATCATTGATGTTTAAAATGATTTTTAATATATAGTTGGGATAATATCTACCCTATTTGCTACGCTTTTCTATTTGTTACCTTTTTTCTGTTTTTTTGCCTTCTACAGTTTTTCTGCCTTTTGTTGTTTTAATTGAGAATTTTATATAATCCCATTTTCTTTCCTTTTTAGCCTTTGAATTACACTTCCTTTTTTAAACCTTTTTTAGTGGTATTCTGGAGTTTGCAATATACATTTAAAATGAACACAAAACTACTTATCAATTTTTTAAGTTATTTATTTACTTTGAGAGAGAGAATATGAGCAAGGGAGGGGCAGAGAGGGAGAGAGAGAGAATCCCATGAAGGCTCCGTACTGTCAGCACAGAGCCTTCTGTTTGAGGGGCTCAAACCCACAAACTGTGAGATCATGACCTGACCCGAAATCAAGAGTCAGATGCTTAACTCACTCTAAACATCAATGGACTAAATGCTCCAATGAAAAGACATAAGGTAACAGAATGGTGGGAAAACAAGATCCATCTGTATGATGTTTACAAGAGACCCATTTTGGACCTGAAGACACCTTCAAATTGAAAGTAAGGGGATAGAGAACCATCTATCATGCTAATGGTCAACAAAAGAAAGCTGGAGTAGCCATACTTATATATCAGACAATCTAGATTTTAAAATAAAGACTGTAACAAGATGAAGAAGGGCATTATATAATAATCAAGGAGTCTATCCACCAAGAGGATCTAACAATTGTGAACATTTATACCCCCAATGTGTAAGACCCCAAATATATAAATCAATTAATCACAAACATAAAGAAACTCACTGATAATACCATAATAGCAGAGTACTTACAGTAGTGGACAGGTCATCTAAGCAGAAGAATCAACAAGGACACAGTGGCTTTGAATGACACACTGGACCAGATGGACTTAACAGATATATTCAGAACATTTCATCCTAAAGCAGCAGAATACACATTCTTCTCAAGTGCACATGGAACATTCTCCAGAATAGACCACATACTGGGAAACAAATCAGCCCTCAATAAATACAAAAAGATCGAGATTATACTGTACCTGTTTTCAGACCACAACGCTATGAAACTAGAAATCAACCATAAGAAAAAATTTGAAAAGACAACAAATACTTGGAGATTAAAGAACATCCTACCAAAAAAATGAATGGGTTAAAGAGGAAATTAAAAAATACATGGAAGTCAATGAAAATGATAACATGGCAGCCCAAAATCTCTGGGATACAGAAAAGGCAGTCATAAGACGGAAGTATATAGCAATACAGGCCTTCCTAAAGAATGATGAAAGGCCTTAGATATACAACCTAACCTTACATCTTAAAGAGCTGGAAAAAGAACAGCAAATAAAAACCAAAACTAGCAGAATATGGAAAATAATAAAAGAGCAGAAATCAATGCTATCAAAATAATAATTAAAAAAAAACAGTAGAACAGATCAGTGAAACCAGAAGCTGGTTCTTTGAGAGGATTAATAAATTGATAAACCCCTAGTGAGTTTGATCAAAAAGAAAAAGGAAAGGACCCAAATAAAATCAAGAATGAAAGAGGAGAGATCACAGCCAACACTGCAGAAAATCTGAACAATAATAAGAGAATATTAGGACCAATTATGTGCCAAAAAACTGGGCAATCTGGAAGAAATGGACAAATTCCTAGAAACATATACACTACCAAAACTGAAATAGGAAGAAATGGAAAATTTGAACAGACCCATAACCACTAAAGAAATCGAATCAGTATTCAAAAATCTTCCAAAAAAACAAGAGTTCAGGGCCAGATGGCTTTCCAGGTGAATTCTACCAAAAATTAAGGAAGAGTTAACACCTATTCTTTTGGAGCTGTTCCAAAAATAGAAATAGAAGGAAGTACAAATAGAAATGGAAATGGAAGAACAAATAGAAATGGAAGGAAAACTTCCAAACTCATTCTATGAGGCCATTACCTTGATTCCAAAACCAGACAAAGACCCCACTAAAAAAGAGAACTACAGACCAATTTCCCTGATGGACATGGATGCAAAAATTCTTGACAAGATATTACCCAACCAGATCCAACAATACATTAAAAGAATTATTCACCATAATCAAGTGGGTTTTATAACTGGGATGCCATGGCTGAACCATGGCTGGTTTAATATCTACCAATGAATTAATGTTAATTGATTAATACACCATATTAATAAAAGAAAGAAAAAGAACCACATCATCCTCTTAATAGATGCAGGGAAAGCATTTGACAAAATACAGCATCGTTTCTTGATAAAAAACCCTCAAGAAAGTAGGACTAGAAGGATCATACCTCAAGATCATAAACACCATATATATCATCCTCAATGGGGAAAAACTGAAAGCTTTCCCCCTAAGGTCAGGAACAAGACAGGGATGTCCACTCATGCCACTGTTATTCAACATAGTACTGGAAATCCTAGCCTCATCAATCAGACAACACAAAGAAATAAAATGCATCCAAATTGGCCAGGAGGAGGTCAAACTTTCACTCCTCACAGACAACATGATACTCTGTATGGAAAACCCAAAAGATTCCACCAAACAAATGCTAGAATTGATTCATTAATTCATCAAAGTTGCAGGATATAAAATCACAGAAATTGGTTGCATTTCTATACATCAATAATGAAGCAGTAGAAAGAGAAATCAAGGAATTGATACCATTTATAATTGCACCAAAACCCATAAAATATCTAGGAATAAACCTAACCAAAGAGGTGAAAAATCTATACACTGAAAACTATAGAAAGCTCATGAAAGAAATTGAAGAAGACACAAAAAATGGAAAAAATGTTCCATGCTCATGATTGGAAGAACAAATATTGTTAAAATGCTAATACTACCCAAAGCAATCTATGTATTCAATGCAATCCTTATCAAAATAAAACCAGTAGTCTTCACAGAGCCAGAACAATCTTAAAATTTGTATGGACCCAGAAAAGACCCCAAATAGCCAAAGTATCCTGAAAAGAAAACCAAAGCTGGAGGCATCACAATTCCGGACTTCAAGATGTATTACAAAGCTGTAATCATCAAGACAGTATGGTGCTGGCACAAAAACAGATACACAGATCAATGGTACAGAATAGAGAACCCAGAAATAGACCCACAAATATATGGCAAAGTAATCTTTGACAAAACAGGAAAGAATATCCAATGGAATAAATACATTCTCTTAAGCAAATGGTGTTGGGAAAACTGGACAGTGACATGCAAAATAAAGAACCTGGGCCATTTTCTTACACCACACTAAAAAATAAACTCAGAATGGATGAAAGACCAATCGTAAGACAAGAAACCATTAAAATCCTAGAGGACAAAGCAGGCAAAAACCTCTTTTACCTCAGCCACAGCAACTTCTTACTCAACATGTCTGTGGAAGCAAGGGAAACTAAAGGAAAATTGAAGTATTAGGACCTCATCAAGATAAAAATCTTCTGCATGTCAAAGGAAACAATCAGAAAAACTAAAAGGCAATCAATAGAATGGGAGAAGGTATTTGCAAATGACATATTAGATAAAATGTTAGAATCCAATATCTATTAAGAACTTATTTAATTCAACACCCCCAAAAAACAAACAAATGAAGAAATGGACAAAAGACATGAATAGACACTTTTCCAAAGAAGACATCCATATGGCTAACAGACACATGAAAAGATGCTCAACATTACTCATTATCAGGGAAATACAAATCAAAACCACAATGAGATGCCACCCTACACCTGTCAAAATGGCTAAAATTAACAACTCATGCAAGGGCAGATGTTGGTGAGGATGTGGACAAAGAGGAACACTTCTGTACTGCTGGTGGAAATGCAAACTGGTGCAGCCAGTCTGGAAAACAGTATGGAGGTTTCTCAAAAAATTAAAAATAGAACTACCTTAAAATTCAGCAGTAGTCCTACTAGGTATTTATCCAAAGGATACAGGTGTATTGTTTCAAAGGGGCACATGCACCCCTATGTTTATAGCAGCATTATTGACAATAGCCAAACTATGGAAAGAGCCCAAATGTCCATTCACAGATGAATGGATAAAGATGTGGTATGAGTATATGTGTGTATATATGTATATACACACAATGGAGTATTACTCAGCAATCAAAAAGAATGGAATTTGCCATTTGCAACAAGGTGGATGGAACTAGAGTGTATTTTGCTAAGTGATAATAGTCACTCAGAGAAAGACAAATACCATATGACTTAACTCATATGTGGAATTTAAGATATAAAACACATGAACATAAGGGAAGGGAAGTAAAAGCAATATAAAAACAGATAGGGTGACAAAACACAAGAGACTCTTAAATACAGAGAACAAACTGAAGGTTGCTGGAGGGGTCATGGGTGGGGGAGTGGGCTAAATGGGCAAGGAGCATTAAGGAAGACACTCACTGGGATAAGCACTGGGTGTTATATGTAGGGGATAGATCACTGGATTGTGTTCCTGAAATCATTACTGCACTATATGCTAACATACCTGGATGTAAATTAAAAAGTAAATTAAAAAAAAAACAAAATTTTAAAAATACAATATTCTGCAATGAGAAAAAAAAGAAATTGTTTTCTCAGCCATTTTCAGTCTACTAATAATACCTTCAAAGACATTTCTGTTATAATGTATGCTACAAAGCTACAGCAATAAAGAAAATATGTTGTTGGTATAAGAACAGACAAATGAATCAATGGAACCAGATAGGGAACCCAGATATATTCCTGTATGAATATAGTCATTGATCTTTAACAGAAGAGCAAAGATAATCTCTTCATCAAATGGTGCTGGAACAACTGGACATCCACTTGTAAAAAAGAAAAAAAAAGTATATCCTTTATGAATATTAACTCCAAATGGACATAGACCTGAACCTAAAATGTAAAACCGTATAACTCCTCCAAGACAACATAAGATAAAGTCTAAATGACTCTGTGTATGGTGATGACTCTTCAGATACAACACAAAAGGCACAATCCATGAAAGAAATAATTGACAAGCTAGACTTCATTAAAATTAAAAACTTGTGTTCTGTGAAAGGCATTGTTAAGAAAATGAAAGTCATACCAAAAATTAGGGAAAAAATGTTCGTAAAGACACATCTAATAAAGGATTGTTATCAAAATACACAAAGAACTCTTAAATTCAGCTGTGAGAAAATAACCCTAGCAGCAAATGAATAAAACACCTTAATAGAAACCTCACCAAAGAATATATACAGAAGGCAAATAAGCCAATGAAAAGATGTTAAATATCATGTCATTAGAATATTTCAAATTAAAACAATGAGATACTACTATATACCTCCTAGAATGTCCAAAATCCAAAACAGTGAAAACACCAAATGCTGGGAAGGATGTGGAGTAGTAGAAACTACCATTCATTGTTGATAGGAACGAAAAAATAGTACAGCAACTTCAGAATACAGTTGGTGATTTCTTACAAAACTAGAAATACTCTTAACGTATGATCCAGCAATCTGGCTTCGTAGTATTTACACAAATTGAAAACTAATGTCCATACAAAATATGCATGCTTATGTATACAACAGCTTTAATCATAATTGCTAAAAATAGGAAGCAACCAAAGTCTCCATCCATAGGTGAATGAATAAATAAACTGTGGTACATTCAGACAATGGAATATCATCCAGTACTGCAAAGCAATGACCTCAAGCCATGGAAAGACATGGAGGTACTTCAAATGCATATTACTATGTGAAAGAAGTCAATATGAACAATCTACGTACTCTATGACTCCAGCTTTACAACATTCTGGAAGAGGCAAAGCTATAGAGGTTGTACAAAGATCAGTGGTTCCCAGGGGTTGTTTGATGAAGGAGGAGGAGGGGAGAGATGAGTAGGCAGAGGCACAAAAGCTTTTTAGGGAAGTAAAACTACTCTGTATGATACTATAATGGAACATACATGTCATTATGCATTTATCCAGATCAATAAAATGTACAATAACAAGAGTATAAACTCTATTATAAATTTGGGTGATATGATGTGTAAATGTAGATTCATCTATCTTAGTAAATGTGCCACTATGTTGGGAGATGTTGATAATGAGAGAAGTTGTATGTACAAAGGGACAGGGAGTTTATAGAAACTCTGTTAACTTTTGCCCAATTTTGCTGGGTACCTAAAATTGTACTTTAAAATGTTTATTAATTTAAAAATCCTCAATATTACTTCATTTAGTGTAATTGACTGAGTCACCCTTAATTTAAAGGGCTACTGTTACATAGTGAGAAGCAGAACTGCCTTTAATAAACAACTAGCTTTTAAGTGTGTTCTCATTGCATTATACCATTGGTTGTCAAAAGTGTGGGACCCAAGTAGCACCATAAAAATCATCTGGCAACTGGTTAGAAATGCACATTTTGGACATCTTCCCAGACATACTGAATCAGCAACTCTGGGAGTGAGGCCCAGCAATCTGTTTATTAAAGAAGCCTTCCAGGACTTTTATGTAGGCCGGAGTTTGAGAACTGATTCATTACACCATATTATAGAATGAGTTCAACTGTTGCATCTCCTTAAAAGGTTGATATACCACATGCTGGTGAATGCTCTTTCTCCACCCTACCTTTATATAATAACCACATTGGAAGCAAGCTTGACTCAGCCCCAGGCCAGAGCTATATGGTGAATTAATATGACAATATTTATCCAGTAGAAAGGCACCTTACTGTAGATTGACCAATAAAAGTCCCTTATCTGGAATTTGGCTTTAGGATTCACTTGAAGAAAAAATTTAAGTCAGCATTCCTGGATGATGTCCATGTTCAAATATAGTCTGGAAAGTATAAGATAGTCTGCCTAGGAGGAAGGAAAATGAAGCCGAAATGCAGACATATTTCAATGACCAATTGAGACACATGTCTTCCTGCTTTTCCTGCAATGCTGCGTCAGTGGTTCTGGTCTATTCCAGAAATCTGGTCTATTCCTAAACTCCCAACTTTGGATTCTTTGTGGAACTTGTGCATTCTTTTAATTAGATAGCAATTTTACTTAGCCTAGCTTGATTGGTTTTCTGATTTTAAAAAGTTAACAACCATCACAATTGGTAGAAGATTGTCTCATTATTTGGAAACATCTACTTCACCTATAATGATTTCTGATATTTATTTAACAAATCACAAGATATTTTATTTCTAATGTAAAATGAAAAACTCAAACAAAAACTTAAGAGGAGGAAATTATGCATGACTAAGTATGTGTTCCAGTGAAAGGGCATGTTGTAGAAAAGGCTGCATTTTTATATATAGTTTATCAAGGAGCATTGACAGCTCATAGGCCAGTCAGTGTGGCAGGAGGTATACACATATGGGTAAGCCTCCCTGGACTGCATAACATCTATAGTCACACGCACATACACACACACACACACACACACACACACACACACACACAAATCCACTCACTCATCTTTCTGCTACTGTCTTAAATGCCTGGGCACATCATGCAACAGACCTGTAAGTGCTGAAATACCTGTGTTTGTTCCAGATGTCTACCTTTCTTTCAATCCAGACACAAATACAGAGTTATAGAACACATATCTGACATATATATATATATATATATATATATATATATATAATACATACACTTCACATACATATTTACTTATATGTATAATTTATAATATACACATAATTTAGTACAATGTAGGAGGTTTAATTTTATTATAATACATTTTCCTAAGAAATACTTAAAGTCCTGGAAGATACCAAACCAAAGTAAAACTAAAGTGTAATACTTCAGGGAGTTTCAAGAACTATCTTTCCAAGTACAAGCAAGCCAAATAGAACCCTTTGTTTGTCTCTGGTTTTTTGTTTTTTTTTTACTATTTTTCAAAGTTTATTTATTTATTTTGAGAGAGAGAGTGAGTGGAGGTGTGGCACAGAGAGAGAATCCCAAGCAGGCTCTGTGTTGACAGTGTGGAGCCCAACGTGGGGCTTGAAGCCACGACCCATGAGATCATGACCTGAGTCAAAACTAAGAGTGGGATGCTTAACGGACTGAGTCACCCAGATGCCCCTATTTTGTCTCTCTTTAGATATTTTTTCAGTAAGGCATTCCCATTAAATCCAAAAAGGAGAAAGGCATTATGATCTTATATATATTGCTGCTTATTGATATACACAAAATTCCTTCATCTTTTTATGGGACAGCCATTGTGAATGGTTATTGCCTATTGGCAAGGGGCAGAATAAATATCTGAATGCTAAACTGTAAGCAAAATAGTGATGCTAAACTCTAAGCAAAATACTTAATTCATACTGTAGCTACTAGTTAAAAAATGAAGAAGATTTAAAAAATGTTTATTGTGGTAAAATATATAACATTAAGTTTACCATTTTAGATATTTTTGGGTGCATAGTTTAGTAGTGTTAAGTATGTTAACATTTTTGTACAATGGATCTCAAAACATTTTTATCTTACAAAATCGAAAATCTATATACATTAAACACTAACTCCTCCTCTCTCATTCTCCTAGCCTATTGCAACCAAATTTCTACTTTTTGTTTCCATGATTTTGACTACTTTAGATACTTTATGTTACTGTATTTCTACACTCTTTGTCCTATAGTAACTGGCTTATTTCACTTAACATTATATCCTGTAGGTTCATCCATGCTGTAACACGTTACAGGATTTCCATTTTTTAAGGCTGCATGATACATCATTGTATTTATATATCACTTTTTTATATCCATTTATAACCATGGGCTTTTGCGTTATTTCCTCTTGGCCACTGTAAATAATGCTGCAATGAACATGATTCTGCAAATAGCTCTTCAAGACACTGCTTCCAATTCTTTTGGGTATATACTCAGAAGCAGGATTGCTGGATCATATGATAATGCCATTTTTAACATTCTGAAGAAATTCCATACTGTTTTCCATAAAGGCTGCCTCATTTTGCATTCCCGCCAATGGCGCATAAAGGTTCTAATATCTTCCCATCCTCACTAATCCTAGTTATTTTCAATTCTTTTGGTGGTGGTCATCCTAATAGATGTAAGATAATATTTGAATGCAGTTTTGATTTACATTTCTCTTATGATTAGTGATAGTGAGCATCTTTTCATGTCATAGCTGACCATTTGTATATCTTCTTTGGACAATTGTCTATTCAAGTCCTTTGCAAAATTTTTAATTAGATTATTCAGAATTTTTTAAATTGTTGTTTTAGAAGTTCCTTATACATTCTGAATATTAATTCCTTACCAATTATTTACCAGTTTTTTCCCCTATTTTGTAAGTTGTCTTTTTTACCTCTTGGTGGTATCTTTTGATGCACATAGTTTTAAAGTTTGCTATAGTCCCATTTGTCTATTTTTGGCTTTGTTGTTTGTGCTTTCGGTGTCATAGTCAAGAAATCATTGCCAAATCTAATGTCCTGAAGGTTTTCTGCTATGTTTTCTGTTAATATTTTTATAATTTTAGATCTTACACTTAGGAGATAATTTTTGTATATAGAGTAAGGTAATCATCCAGCTTCACTCTTTTGTATGTGGATATCCAGTTTCCCCAACACCAAATTTTGAAAAGACTGTCCATTCTCCATTGGGTAGTTTTAACACACTTGTTGAAGATAACTTGACCATATATGGAAGAATTTACTTCTGGGCTTCCTTTTCTGTCGCATTGGTCTATATGTCTGCCTTTATGCCCGTACTACACCTCCATGATCACAGTTTCTTTGTAGTATATTTTGAAATCAGGAAGAGTGAGGCTTCCAACTTTGTTCTCATCGCCACTATTACTGCCACTATTCTTGAAAAACACCAAATTGGATTTGATTACAAAATTACATGACAGAAAAAGCCATTAGAAAAAAGCCTATGTTGAAGGAAGCAATTGAGAATTCTAATTTTGGAGGACAAATACTGCCAGTTATTTTTGCAAAAATGTCTGTTTATTTTGTACTTGGCCATCAAAATTGTTTTTAAGTCAAATTTGAGATGAACAGAAATTTTCTTTGTTATCTATTTCTGTCCCTCCATATTTTTTAGTAGGTACTTCCTTTCTATTATTGATATTCTTATTTCCCCATTCTGAACCTTCTTCTGACAATCCAAGGTCCCTCATTTTATAACGTTTCCAAAGCCTCACATTTTGGAATGTTTCCATGAGCCTCTTCCTATTTCTTCATCCATATATAATCAAAATTTGTTAGAACTTATTAGATTTCTCATCTCTTCCAGGTGCCCATGGAAATAGACTGATATTTCAAGGGCCTATACAACTATATAGTACCCATTCTCATTAACGTTCCCTTAATACACAAACATATACGTGCACATGCACATTCATTTGTATGTATGTACATATGCATGTACATGGTTGTATGTACATGTGTATGTATGTATGTGTCTATCTATCTATCTATCTATCTATCATCTATCTAGTAGATTGACATTTCTACCTACGTAGTAAATGCTTTATAAAAGAATATTAAACTATACATTTCTGGTGCCCAGGATCTGGTAAACAGATGAAAATGTTTTGGTACAGTTGGGTTTTTAATGGCCAAATTACGACTACAAGTTAAATTTCAAATTCACCACGCATTTGTTATATATTGCTCACATCATCTTTGAGAACATCTCCATCCAAGGCAATTGGAGGGTCAAGATTATTAGCAAATACGCTCCATGTTTTACATGTTGTAAAATGTGATTTGACTCCAGCCATCCTTGCAGCTTTTTGAAAATACTAATATCTGAATTTTTTTTTCTCAGATTATGTTTAACCATTCAGTCTGGGGTGGGACCTGTATGTTCCTTTAGTAAAAAAAGAAAAGTGGCAAGTTAATGTTGCTGACTAAATACGACTAAATGAGTGACTGAGGAATTAAATATACAGAATAATTCTTGCTCACATTCAAAGTTCCCCACATTAACATTGGAATTCACATAAATGCAATATCTTTGAGGCATCGAAGTACAAACAAGAACAGTGCCAAACTGTGTTGGGGAGAAAATATTGATTATAATCAGAATTTTTTTCTTAAATTTTCTTATATCAGTGCTTCCCAGATTTTAATATGCCTAGGAAACACCTGGAAATCTTATAAAAATGCAGATTCTGATTCACTAGGTTTGGAGTGAAATGTGATTCTGTATTTCTTACCAGCTTTCATGGGAGCTGCTGCTAAGATACTAGACCACATCCTGAGTGGTTATTTCAAGATGAAATAACTCAGGTAAAATTTTAATATAATTGGAACAGTATGCAACAAAAATAAAGGGAGCTCAAATCTCTTGTTTTAAATAATACAAAATTTATTCTCATGTAAATCAAACACTTAATTGAGACAACTGAATATTCATTAATATAGTCTGTGCTTTAAGATGTCAAAAATATATCCTTACTGGAGATATGTGTGAAATCTGTTAGGCAAACATATTATACAAAGAAATGTCTTCTATTTTTTTTTGAGCTTAGGTGTCATATATCATGATATGTCACATATGTGTGTCACGATATGATGATATGTCATGGTATAGTGCATTTTACATTATACTAGAATGGCAACAATGGTGAGTTGATCATTTGCTGGAAATATTTCCAAATATTTTCAGTTATTGTATCATCAAAAGAAATCTTCATTTGGAAAATCAGATTGCTTTACTTCATGAAATTTATTTTTAACTGTTTCAAACTAATATGATCACCACAATTTGCATTACATAACCAAACATTACTTTATTTATATTAAATTAAGTTACATTAAACAACATCTTTGGAATTACAAGGTAGTGATCTATGTAAAAATGCAAGTATGGCACATGCTTGAAAGTAATTATTTCGTAAAAATCATTCATTTCTTTGTAAGATGCATGAAGAAAAAAATGTAATGTGTTAGGTACATGAGGAACTTTATGCCTAATAGTTTTTATACTCCTCTATTATCTACATTTTAAACTACTGACAATCACAGTAAGATGATCTTTTAAATCACTCATTATACATGATATTCTATTATCTTACATCCATTATAACTTGTTAGAAACTTTTAATAATGCATGACTCCAGAAGGCAATTCCCCATAATAGATACAGATACTTAAATATTACTCCATCCATATTTTATTATTTTATGAGGCATACTGGCAACTGAGCCAATAATTTTGTCAGATATGAAGGGTTACTAAGCAGTTTCAAAATTATCCAAAATATCAAATATGACAGCATAAAATAGCAAATCAATTTCATTCTTTGTTTAAATTTTATCTTCCCAGGAAAGAGTTACTTGAATAAATCTTATGAAATTGAAAACTCAATACAAAGGTAGGATGATAGTTTAGACTTGATAAATGTCCAATATATATCATATTTTCTCAATTTGCATGCTATAATTTAATGATTTTTAAAAAATTTCCATACATTCATTTTGAGAAGAATCTCTTTTTTATCTTCTCTGATCAGCATAAAGAATGAAAATTAATCATTGCTAAATTATAGCATGTATAAACTTCAACTATTTAAATTTGTTTTTAATTGGAGAAGAGGAAGAACTTTCACTTTATTTTCACCTACTGATATCAAATAATTCCATTTTATAAGCATTTGTAGGACTATCATCCAAAAGGAAGTAACATAAACTGTATAGAAGAAAAAATGTTCCAGGATATGACTAAACAGGTTTTGTAAGAAATATTAAAATCCATATTGCTAGTTCTGCATAATGTTGTAAAATTACTTTTAGTGAAACTAATCCAAGATTTTACCTACTACTTCTAAAATTGTGATTTTACGTTATATGTTTAATAAAGAAGGGTTACATAGAGTGGAAAAAGTTGCCTAGGATAATTGTTAATGTTTATGAAATTGACGCAAGAATAAATAGATAATTGGTATTACTCAGGTATTGTTAATACCTTTTCCAGAAACAGAAACAAAGTGAATCAACTCTAGATTAAGAATTTCTCTGGTAGTATAGAAGATTAAATATCATCCTTGATAATCCATTCTTACATTTAATTTTCTAGTCAATAAATTTAGTGTATATTTTATTTTTTATTTTTTAATGTTTATTTCTTTTTTTTAATTTTTGAGAGAGAGAGTGAGTGAGCATGAGCAGGGAAGGGGCAGAAAGAGAGAAGGACAGAGGATCTGAAGTGGTCTCTGTGCTGATAGCAAGAGCCCATATGGGACTCAAATTCATGAACTGTGAAATCATGAGCTGAGCCAAAGTCAGACGCTTAAGCGACTAAACCACCCTGTGCCCCAATAAATTTAGTGTATATTTGAAACATGCTTTGGTATCTTTTTAGTCATAGAAATAATTAATAAACTAACTCGACCCTCCATATAATTATCATTTATATCTTCAGATGAAATTAACACCACGGCAGTTTCTAACAACCACATATCATACATCTACAAGTTATGGAAATAGGTATTTTTACACTTCAAGCTCACAGTTGAAATTCTTTTTATCAGTTAGAATTTTTGTTTTAATGGCAAGTTAATGGCTTTATGAATGCATCCTGAAAACCCTACCTTCTGAAAGTACGTTTTATATACATAAATGTACAAAGTACCTTTGGGTTGAATAGGTGTCAGCAGCATTCTCTAATGCTAGAGTTATAAAGGGGATTTATAGCAATTGTACAATAGGTATTCTTATTATATGGTGTTATTCTAACAAACAAATTATTTTATTTTATTTTGTTTATTTTATTTTTTAAAAATTTTTTAGAAAGAAAGAGAGCCTGTGTGCCAGAGGAGAAGGGGCAGAGGGAGTGAGAGAGAGAGAATCTTAAGTAGGCTCCACATTCAACCCAGAGCTTGATGGCTCCATCTCATGACTGTCAGATCATTACCTGAGCTGAAATCAAGAGTTGGATGCTTAACCAACTGAGCCACTCAGGCGCCCCAACAAAGAAATTATTTTAAAGTATAATTTTACAAGGGAAGGCATTTTTGCAACTCTTTTCTAAACTTTCTCCAAATTATTTTAATCCATTTTAAAGTATTGCTGCTCCCTTGGGGCACCTGAGTGGCTCAGTTGGTTAAGCGTCGGACTTAGGCTGCTCAGGTCAAGATCTCACGGTTCATGGGTTCGAGCCCTGCGTCCAGCTATGTGCTGACAGCTCAGAGCCTGGAGCCTGCTTCGGATTTTACATCTCCTTCTCTCTCTGCCCCTTCCCTGCTCATGCTCTCTCTGTTTCTCTCTCTGTCTCTCAAAAATAAATACATTTAAAAATATATATAAAGTATTGCTATTCCCTCCAGCACACTATTTTGCCTGAAGCAGTCAAATATTTTTTTCTTTAAATATTAAGTTTCCATGGGTTATGTTATATAGACTTATACTGGTTACCTTGACACATGGCATTCCAGATGAAAAAATTGAAGTTTTGTTCAATGGGAATGTAAAGACGTTTCACACAAAGAAAAATACATTCTTAACTGAAAATATAGATAGTAAAATCCATTTTGATACCACTGTCTGGTTATAATGATACTTGTATTATACAAATTATATGTTTAGTGTGAAACAAATGCATGATGCTGATCCAAGGATTGTAATTTAATATGCAACATAACTGAATATGATGCCTGGTGAGGCAATTTATCATAAGGTTTTACTCTATATTTACATGAAATTCAAATTATTGTAATCTAATGTCCATTTCTGATACAGAATGTAATCATTGATCCTAGGTGGTGATTAGTTTAGTCCATAGACTTTAATTTGATTCTACACAGGCAACTGAACACTTCTGTCATGTTCACTTTTCCAAGAATTGGGTTAAAATATTTTAAGAATTTCTCTTTGAAAAAATATAGTACACAGCTTCATGGGACAATAAAACAGCAAATATAGTATTCTTAACACTTTTACATGGCTTTCTTTGTATTTTAATTTAATTTAATTATTAAACTGTCAAAAAAAAATTAGGAGAAAAAGTATACAATTCATTGAATATTTACATCTCAAGCCATTACAAAGTTTGCCTAGTCTTGGAAAGATATATTGTGAAAGACTTGGTTCAATGTAAGTTTTCAGAGCTGTTTCACTTTTTTATTAGAAAAAGAGAACTAATCCAACTTATAAATATTAATAAAGTCATACACTAAAAGTGAAGCTAAAAAAAGTCAGTCGGTGTTTTCTGCAATTCTTTAAAGCACATAGTCTAAATATATGAGAATAGAATTCTTGGCTCTCTTTCCTCTCTTTGCCCTACCCTGAGATTAAATTTGCAGATTTTCCACATCTAAGCATTACTAGAAAAATGTGTGTAATGTTCAATAAAATTGTACTACATTAGTGACTGTGAACAGCATTCAATAAATGGTTTTAATATTAAGCATGTTTAGCAAATATGCATAAAATTATATTAAAACTGAATTATTCACAGAGGACTAGTTTTCTAAATTTGAATAAGATACATTAAGACACCAATTTTGGTACCTACCTTCATTTTCTTTTTCCCTTGCCCCACAATTGGCTAATTCAGCAGCACGTAGTGAGACTGTGTGAATTGCTTTATTAATTCAGGGAAAGGGAACAATAAAAATACATTAAGAATATAAATTGGAAAACATAAATATATATGCATGCATCTAATATATATATGCATGTTAGATAAATATATGTAAATACATCACTATATGTATTAGTGGTAGCCTTTTGTAGTGTCATGATATAAATACTCTCTTAATTAGCAATGGGATATCATCTACTGAAAATTATTAAAAGAAAAAATCAAGCTTTTTTTCAATATTATCAAATTTATGTACTCTATAGATTACTGAAATAGTAAAAAAACAATGAGAACTGGATGTACTTGTTTATGTCCAGCATGATGTTAAGCTATGCTTGAAACATATGGTTTCTTTTTTATTTACTTTGAATTTATCTACCAAATTTAATAAAATTGTTTGCAAGAGTATCTGTATGCAAAAAATATCTTCACATAATCTTCATTGGGTTATGAGCACAATAATATAAATAAAATGCTGTATTGTAATATGGAAAGATATACTTCAGCTTCAAAGAAGTTATTAACTGAATGTGTTCCAGTTCTCTCTAACCACATAACATCTCATGCAAAAAAGTTGATTTTTATTCAATTATGCTTAGTTGATATTGTATCAACCAACATTTAGAAAATAGTTTGAAAGTTCTCTCAAATATATACTATGTTGAAGAGAATTTTATTACATTACAATTTTCCTCTTAATAGGTTTTCAGTAGAATTTTCCTCTTTTTTTTTTTCCAGAAATAGTTACATTTCTGAAAAGTGTATTTCTTTTTGTATTAAGGTCATGGTGAACTCTAAACTAGTCATGTTTAGTCTTTTATATTGACTTCTGGAAAACAGTATTAAATTTTTATTAAAATTATTCTCTGATTTTCTTCAAGTGATTAAGTAATTCAATTATTTTCTTTTGTTTCTTTCCTCAAAAGTTCTTAAGGTCTCATTATTAGGATTTAAAACTTAGATCAAGGCAATATAAATCACAACAGGAAGGGAATAAAAAAACAAAGGTAGTTAGTGGTATTAAAATAAAGTTGAATATGTAGTTATGATGGCAAAAAATTTTCCAAGATATTAGCTTTTTAGGGCATCCAATCCCTAATGTTACACAAATGACTATTGGCATATATTTAAATCCAGATAATTTCTTGGTCATAGCATTACCATTCTTGGTCCATAATCAATCAATATGTTCTAAAATTTTAAAAGGAAAATAGTCTATCCTGTAACTATCATTTTCTTTATTGAAAACATAGTAACAAATTTGTTAGGACTAATTTCTTGGAGAGTTTCTCAACATGGGTTGATGGCATCTAATGAAAACATGATTCAATCAAAGGAAATTTACTATAAGAACAATATGGTACACCAATCCAAATGGCTGGTAAAACCTAGAGCTATATTTCATGGAAACCAGAGGAACACATGAATTTTTACATCCTTCAGGCAATCCTCCACAAATATTGTTTCTTTGAACTAAGCTTTTGATAAACATTGAATGGTTGTAAGCTTGAAATTATCCCCCCGGGCTAATGCCTGGAGTGCTCTTCTCTACTGTTTGTGAGTTGAAATCTATCTTATGTGCCTGACCAGAAATTCTCATACTAAAAAAGTAAGTACCCTTTTATGAAACCTGAGGCAGCTAACAAGGGATTAGGACAAAATAGCATGTACATTATCTCAACACAATTTCCATTCTGAATTGAGTTAGGGAGTATCTGTTAAATATATAATTTTATTTTATTTTTAAAAATTAATTCTTGGGGCGCCTGGGTGGCGCAGTCGGTTAAGCATCCGACTTCAGCCAGGTCACGATCTCGCGGTCCGTGAGTTCGAGCCCCGCGTGGGGCTCTGGGCTGATGGCTCAGAGCCTGGAGCCTGTTTCCGATTCTGTGTCTCCCTCTCTCTCTGCCCCTCCCCCGTTCATGCTCTGTCTCTCTCTGTCCCAAAAATAAATAAAAAACGTTGAAAAAAAAAATTTAAAATAAAAAAAAAATTAATCCTTGACCATGGACACATTGATGAAATTATTAAGGTTCCATATTGCTTCATCATATGTAATATGAACATAATTATTTTGATATAACTTTATTTCAGGCAGTAATAAAAAGTCCCAATTCTCTAGAAAGTCAAATCTCAGTAACTAGTTTGGAAGAGAAACATGATAATGGATAAGTAAGTGTAGAAATAGCCCTTATGAAAAGCAGAAGCAGGAAAGAACTGCAATGGGAAATGGATGATGTTATACCTTAGTGGTAAAAAGTGCAGTTTTGGGGCCCACATTGCCTGTGTTCAAACACAAACATGTGATAGGGGAAATTTACATAATCTTATTAAGCTTCAGTTCCTTCATCCAAATAACAGAATAATTAATTTCAGGCTTAGATAAAATAGTATCTGAAAAGTATTTAACATGATCTCTTGAGGGGATGTGTACAAAGTTTTTTGAGTGTAGGAGTCAGTTTAATTCAGATACTAAAGGTAGGCATGCGAAAACATGCAATTATAAAACATTCACTACAAATCAGGGATGCCTGAGTGGCTCAGTTGAGTAAGTGTTTTGGTCTTAGTTCTCAGCTCAGGTCTTGATTTCAGGGTTGTGAGTTCAAGCCCTGCAGTGGGTCCTGAGCTGGGCACGATGCCTACTAAAAAGCAAAACAAACAAACAAGCAAACAAAATTAACTCCAAATCAAATTAAAGTAATGATCACTAAATAAATCAAATGGATATCGTGGAGCAAGTAGGGGTGGACAAATAGTGGTAGAAAGTTGGCTTCCTACAGATAATCCTTTGTGATTCTAACATGTTAAAGGCCTTTCAGCTCACCTGATAGGAAAAGCCTCTTTAATCACTCTAAATTAGAAGCCCTGATCAATATGCTCTCGGCATATACAGGTTTCAGTCATCTTTCACCCTCTGTTAAATGATTATTGAAGAAAGATTATTCACTTATATACCAAAGAAATCAAACCAAACTCCATCAAATATAAGAATGGGAGACCTAAGATTGATAATGTGTGAAGAAAACTCATGGGATAAAATAAATTTAAAACATTGAAATAAACAAGAAAATTAATCCCAGAGGACAAAAATATAAGATAATTTAGAAAATCAAGAGCAGATTGCTAGCTATCAAATTGACAGTAACTAAAGGAATCACAAATGCTCATGAGATTAAAAAAAAATGCTTACAAATAACAAAAATTCAATTGTGTTAAAGATTAAATTTGACAGTATTTTACAGAGCAGAAAACAAAAACACGGAATTGGAAAGTATGAGATAAGATGAAAAGTATAGAAACTATTCAGGATGTATAACAGCCAATTAATATTGAGTGCAATAAATAAATGCAGGGAGAAAATTATCAAGGCAGAATTAAAAGATCCAAAGATGAAATTCCTGCATCTTAAGAATAAAAGAATTCACTGAAAATAAAGCCGGGTAAGTAAAAAAGGAATTAGTGTTGAAAAACGTGGGTGGTAGTGAGTGATTAACAATACAAAAATGAAAGTACAAAACAAGTGACAAACAGGTTTCAAGTATCTAGATAATATATTGTAAAAAAAACAAGCCCCACATTCAAAGTTCTGAGGGGAAATATTTTTACATCTCTGAGGTCAAATTATCAACTAAATGTAAGGTAAAATAAATACATTTTCGACTCTTGTTAAAACACAAGTTAACATACATATGGATTTATTTGCATTACAGAATTAAAACCCAAGTTTGTATTTAACATATATAACATATATAACATTCTAGCATAAATATGGATAAATTATTACCATACGCACTTGCTGTAGTGTTACAGGGTCCTTACTACTGAGGATCCAGCCTCTCCTCAGTTACTGCGTTCTTTGAAGGAAAACTGGCTTAGGTCCACAATTTGGCCAGAACAGCTCTCCTCAGCCTACCAGTCATTCACTATTCCTCGACTGATTTGCCATACTGATGTTGGGTAGCCATCTTTACTGAGCATGATGTAAGTACTTCCATAGCACCCTGCTGGTTAAGCATTTCTGCCTACAGTTTTGAGACCATCGTTCATCACCATAATTTCTCCCTCTTTGCTTATGACAGTTAAACGTTGGGCCTCCATTATTTCATGATTCTGTATCCCTTTGGATAGCAGTGAGCCTAATATTGTAATAGCATCTTCAGCCATCCCTGATACCATCCACATAGCGGAGCAGTCGCCACTGCGTGTCCTAGTGGTGCGTACGCCCCTCTCATGCCCCATGTCTCATCCGTCTAGGCTCTAGTGAATGGCTTGACCTCAAGGTCTTCCAGCGGGTGCACCCATCTGGTCTGTTTCCCAGCTTTACTAATCTAGCATGGGCACTTCCCTGGGCATTTTGATCTGTTCTGCCACCACCTGCCCTGGCAATTCTGGCATTTCTACTTCTCCTAGTGTGCGGCACTGCTTTCTTCAGGCACCCAAGAGCTATTTTGACCACGTGTTAGCACTGAAGCCATTGATTTTGGCCAAGGGATTAATCCTATATGATAGGAAATTTCTCTCACACTAACATTTCACTTATCACCTTATGTTTGGTCCCATTCATTCAGAACCTTCAGACCTAGTGCCACATATTTTCTCTAGGCTCCTGCTGTCACATGTTGATTAGGTTCTTTTTTTTTTTAATGGTTATTCATTTTTGAAAGAGAGAGACAGCATGAACATGAGAAGGGCAGAGAGAGAGGGAGACACAGAATCTAAAGCAGGCTCCAGGCTCCGAGCTGTTAGCACAGTGCCCAACTTGGGGCTCAAAGTCATGGACCGCAAGATCATGACCTGAGCCCTGAGCCAAAGTCCAGCGCTTAACCAACTGAGCCACTGAGGTGCCCCACATGTTTATTAGGTTCTGAACCTGCTCCAGGACACTTTTCTCTTTCATTAGATGTAGACTTAGATTATGTTATGTGGTGTGGCCTGAGTAGCTAAGTGAGTTTATAATAATTATTGGTTTGATGGCCAGGGAACAAAGTGTGTTTTACCTTGTCTTTTACATGTTGTCTCGCAGAGCAGCAACCTTGACATCATGTTCAAGTGAAGGCAGAGTGCAGGTCTCTAGATAGAAGAGGAGACCCCTTCCATAGGTACCACATGAATTCTGAGGATTCCATATTTTCATGTGCACAAACCCCATCCCCACAATACCCAAACTCAGAGTCTCAGTCTTTCCTAATTTGACCTCAGAGTTTGGTCTAGGGAAGTTGCCAAGACTGAGAACTCAAACTTTTTTAGGTTTCTGCAAACTATATAAATCCTGGGCTTGAACATCAGCTTTATTCCCACCTCAGGTTCCAGGAAATGAAAATCTCTGTATGATATCCAGAAAACCTTTTCATTTTTACTCTTAGCCTTTAATAAGTGATTAATCATCCTCAACCTTTTATTGTCTTTCTCCAGTGAATCCATTTGGTCTGGTAAGTACCATATAATTCCACAATTTTCGCGATTAGAGTTTTTTGCTATAGTCTTTTCCTTATATGTGAGGTGCCTTCCTTATATGTGAGACACCCATATTCCATTCCAGTTCACTGCAGGTGAAAATTTTAAGAATTGGATCACTGCCACAACCAAGACTTATCATTTCTCCACTTACTACCAGGATTTTGTCCTCACTACCAGCTAGCAAATAGATGATCTAGCTCCAAATCTTATTGTACAGTTGCTTTGTCAGCCCAGATTTGGTTTTGATTCTCTTTGATTTTGTTCCTTAGGAAACAAACACAGAGGCATTCTTGTACAAGAAGTTTTGGAGGGTGTGATTTCAGGGTCAACATATAGGAGTGAATGAATGCAGCAGGATTGGGCAGAGGAAAAAATTGAACTGTGGGAGGCCTTTCTGAGATATTCTGAATGAGATGATACCAAATCTGTGTACCTTTCCATTGAATAGGCATTAGATGTAAGCTGCCTCCTGGAAGGGTACATAACTTTGAGGGAGGTGACTCTTCAACATAAGGTGATTACAAGAGGTTAGCTGAGAGCTGTTAGCCAACCCAGGATATGAAGGCCTCCTCTTACAAGGATGATCTGGGGGGCACACCAACACATGAACTACAATGTATAAATGCCTAGGAACATAAAGGCCTTTAGTGATGCAGGTGTTTATTCTAGGGAGGGAGTCAGAAACTGTGACAATCAAGGATCACAGACTTGGTTGCCTTATCTGTTAAGGTGAATTTTTTTCAGAGTAAGAGTATATTGGTATAACCATCTATTATAAAAGAAAAATATCATTTTCTTTGCAAATGGTACAAATTTCATAAGTAATATTTTCTGAATGAAGTGAAATATGGATATGATTCAGTAAAATAAGTGAATAAAAACCTAGAAGATCTTTAGATATTTGTTAAAATAAAGTATATCTTTTTTTCCCCAAATAAAATAAATCATTCAATAACAAATAAGGAAAAACACAAAATCACAACAATCCTGCTTTTGTACAAGGAGTTGTCATGCAACATGGCACAAATGCTTTTTAACAACTGATAAAATATAGGAAAAAATGCCTCCTTTCAGAGATTTCAATCCCTTTAATTAACATAGGAGTTTTTTCTTTGGAGCCATAGAAGAATATGTGTATGATCTTCACATCTTCATTGTTTTTACCATAAACTGTATTCAACTAATGTACATGTTATATGAAGGCTTTTAATTAGACATTCAGAGTGCAGCAAAGGAAAAGTCAGAAGACTTACATGAAGTTAATAAGAAGCATATATTATTATAATAGTATTGCATTATTGCTGTTGTTATTCGTTATAACACTAGTCCATTGGAAATACTATTATTATTTTATTATAATTAATTACATTAGTATTATATTTTTGTTTTGGCCATGGAAAAGTAAGCATAATGCTAATAAAATGTTAGTGGAAACACAGTTGATTTGATTTCAATTTTTATTGTGTGGAGACAAAACATACTCTAGATATCTGCCAGAATAAGAAATAGTTTTAAGTATGTTCTTCAAATTTAGAAAATTACTCAGGGAGGAATTTAAAATTATTTTTTAAACAACAATAAAAGTTGAGGGAAACTAGATAATGTAATTGAGTTAAATACTCATCTTACATGGTATTAACACGACAAAGAATACTCAGGTTGATGGATCCTTAATCATGTTATTTAAAATTAAAAGCAAAAGTGAATTACTGGGACCTTATGAAGATAAAAAGCTTCTGCACAGCAAAGGAAACAACCAACAAAACTAAAAGGCAAACAACCGAATGGGAAAAGATATTTGCAAATGACATATCAGACAAAGGGCTGGTATCCAAAATCTATAAAGAGCTCACCAAACTCCACACCCGAAAAACAAATAACCCAGTGAAGAAATGGGCAGAAAACATGAAAAGACACTTCTCTAAAGAAGACATCCGGATGGCCAATAGGCACATGAAAAGATGCTCAACGTCGCTCCTTATCAGGGAAATACAAATCAAAACCACACTCAGGTATCACCTCACGCCAGTCAGAGTGGCCAAAATGAACAAATCAGGAGACTATAGATGCTGGAGAGGATGTGGAGAAACGGGAACCATCTTGCACTGTTGGTGGGAATGCAAATTGGTGCAGACACTCTGGAAAACAGTGTGGAGGTTCCTCAGAAAATTAAAAATAGACCTACCCTATGACCCAGCAATAGCACTGCTAGGAATTTATCCAAGGGATACAGGAGTGCTGATGCATAGGGGCACTTGTACCCCAATGTTTATAGCAGCACTCTCAACAATAGCCAAATTATGGAAAGAGCCTAAATGTCCATCAACGGATGAATGGATAAAGAAATTGTGGTTTATATACACAATGGAATATTACGTGGCAATGAGAAAAAATGAAATATGGCCTTTTGCAACGTGAATGGAACTGGAGAGTGTGATGCTAAGTGAAATAAGCCATACAGAGAAAGACAGATACCATATGGTTTCACTCTTATGTGGATCCTGAGAAACTTAACAGAAACCCGTGGGGGAGGGGAAGGAAAAAAAAAAAAGAGGTTAGAGTGGGAGAGAGCCAAAGCATAAGAGACTGTTAAAAACTGAGAACAAACTGAGGGTTGATGGGGGGTGGGAGGGAGGGGGGGGTGGGTATTGAGGAGGGCACCTTTTGGGATGAGCACTGGGTGTTGTATGGAAACCAATTTGACAATAAATTTCATATATAAAAAAAATAAAAAAATAAATAAATAAGATGATAAGAAATAAAAAATAAATAAATAAATAAATAATAAGAAATCACCAGAATATCCCCTCCACACCAAAATAAGTAAGTAAATAAATAAATAAAAGTTAACATGGAGTATGGGTAATCTGACTGAGGGTAGAAAAAGTTGAGTGAATGATCTCTGATTCTTTTTGTTTTTTAAATTTATTTATTTAATTTGAGAGAGAATGAGACAGAGAGAGAAAGACAATCTGATCTGTTAGTGTGGAGTCCGACGTGAGGCTCGAACTCAAGCAACAGTGAGATCATGACCTGAGCTGAAACCAAGAGTTGGACACTTAACTGAGCCACCGCGGGCCCAAATGATCCTTGAATCTTACTGAAAGTCTTTCTATCTGATATTATTTACACTATGTTTACATTACTTCTAGTAAAACAAAAAGTTGGCAAAAGTGGAGAGTTCTACTACCAATAAATTGTTTTACCCATGTGGTGGTGGGGAAATTCAGCTACTCTCTTAGGAGATACTTGCCCTGTCTCTGAGTCTTTTGCAAGCATTGCAAGATTTTAGGACATTCACTGAATATATTCATTTCATTCCTGGCTTCATTTAATATCCCCATTCTTGGGGTGCCTGAGTGGCTCAGTCAGTTTAGCCTCCAACTTTGGCTCAGGTCACGATCTCATGGTTTTTGAGTTCGAACCCCTCATCGGGCTCTGTGCTGACAGCTTGGAGCCTGGAGCCTGCTTAGGATTCTGTCTCCCTCTCTCTGCTCCTCCCCCATTCTCACTCTGTCTCTCTCTCTTTCTCAAAAATAAATAAAGATTTAAAAAATTAAAAAAAAATCCCCATTCTTCCTTGATTCCTTGTGCTTTATAGTTTTAGTTCTTTTTCAGATTATCTCTCCATATTTTATGAATATCTGCAAGATGACTTAACTCCTTACTGGATCATGGCAATGTAAACAAAATATTTTAAATTTGTTTGCCTGAATTTCTCCTTTGATATCAAAGTGTGGATTGCAACATTTTCCACTGCCGCCCTATCTGTGCAGTATGATGGGTAATCCTCTCTCTCTACATTAATAATCCTTAAAGCAGGTGGGAAAGATCACAATTTCTTGAATAAATTTGAAAACATATTCATTCTTAGTATTCTAAATGTGGTAGAAATAACTTATAATTTATTATGTCACATTTACATAATATATTAAGAACATTCACTGCCACTTCACATTGTTTTTTTTTTTACATGTATTTATTTTTGATAGAGTGAGGCAGAACACGAGTGGGGCGGGGGCAGAGAGACACAGAATCCGGAGCAGGTTGCAGGCTCTGAGCTGTTAGCACAGAGCCCGACATGGGGCTCGAATCCATGAACTGTGAGATCATGACCTGAGCTGAAGTAGGACACTTAACTGACTGAGCCACCCAGGTGCCCCATCACATTCTTTTTAAATGGACAATTTTCTCTGAGAAAGGACTTAAGTTTTGCATATAGTTAGTTGAAACCCTGCATTAAAACCTAACATTTTATGAATGAAGAGTGTCAGTCAATAATGAATACTCTTCTGGAGGGGAGCCTGGGTGGCTCAGTCGGTTAAGCGTCTGACTTCAGCTTAGGTCCTGATCTCACAGTCTGTGAGTTCAAGCCCCACGTCGGGCTCTGTGCTGACAGCTCAGAGCCTGGAACCTACCTCAGATTCTGTGTTTCCATCTCTCTCTGCCCCTCCTCTGCTCATGCTCTGTCTCTCTCTGTCTCAAAAATAAATAAAAACATAAAAAAATTTAAAAAATAATGAATACTCTTCCATTAAATCATCACAGTCATCTCTGAGACTCAATTCTTTATTAAATGAAGAAGGTAAATAAACTTTAGTTTGCCTGTTCAGCTGAGGTTAACACTTACGTACTACCTCTGATTTTTGCTAACATCCGAGCTATCCTGGGTGGTAGAGTCAGGACTGCCACAGGAAAGAATCTGGTAGTAAGAAATTACTGGAAAGGGTATGGTGACATAATTTCAATAGGTTGCTTGAGACTGTAGTTGTTCTGAAAATATTTTGATCATAAGTTTACAGATTTTTAAACATTTTCCTTTATATGGAAACATACATAGTCTTTCTATCTCTTATGCAAGTTGTTTCACTAGTGTTTTTAAACAGAGGCTGGAATTAATGCACTAATCCACTAAAGTAGGTAGCCGATCTAAATCCTCTTCTCTGCACAGAATTCCTATAAACCCAGTATTGTTTCTTTAATATTGTTTTGCTAATCACATAAATCTACCTGTCTAAAGAAAGGCTGTTGGAACATTTCAGATGGTGGTTTCACTAAACTTGATTCTCTTCTAATTGTGCTTTAATGATAGTTTTCCATTTTGTGGATAACTGTGTTTAAATATTCAGAGAACGGATTATTAAAATTTTTGCTGAATGACTCATACAGGAACACTAATTAGAACAAGAAAAACAGAGTTGCAATTTTCCAAAATAGTAACTGTGCCAGGTGAACTCAAGAAATGCTTCTGCTAACTAAAACTTTTATATAGAAACTGGCAAATAATACATGTAATAATGATTAATGGTTTCTTCTGGATATTTAAAATGAATTGCTTACTACAAGTCAGAAATGCTGGTTCTTATTCTAAGTTCTGTCACTCACAATTTTACTGATTGACCTTTAGTTAGTATTCTGATTTCTTTTTGCCTTAATTCCTTTCTCAAAGTATAACCTGGGGATTATAATTAAAAATAAACAAGTGAATATACTTGGTAAAGTGACAAAGTGAAAAATATTTTCTGGCTAAGAGGTTCTGACTTATATTTTGTTTGTTTTTCACATTTCATATTAATTAGATCCAATAACACCAACCACTGTAAATAGAATGTTATACCATCAAGGCACTTACACTAAATAGGAAGTAACCTTAGGTTATTCTTTCTTTATACATTTTCCTCTTCTAAGAGGATAACTAAATAAAATATATATGTCATAAGTTCTGAAATTACAAATCAAAGTCTGAATTTTTAATAATATCAGCATAAAAGCCTCTAACTACGTACTAAAGTATATAGTGGAGAAAAGGTACTTTTTACAATACTGGATGAGAAAGTAAAGTCACTAATGCACTTTTATGACTGTTTCACGTGAAGTATTTTAAAATTAATATCGAAAATAACTACAGCCTCTTATAAAGGGTTTATTTTAATTTTCCCTTTTATATCATCAAGGGACAATATTTTTGTGTGTGTATGACATCATGTGTCATAAGAGACATCATTTCAGTTCAAATTATATAATATCCCTAACTTGAGCTTATCAGATCTGTTAACAGTTAAGCATCCCTCTTGCCACCCTGTCTTCATTTGCTCAATTGCATTTTTGGGGTGCCTTTTCCAACGTATAGTTCCACCAACGCTTGGTAACTGTCTGTTCTCGTGACATTTCCAGGCAAACACTTCAAAGATCATTTCTCCCAACACAAACATCTTTAGAGAGATGGGAGGTTTGCTTAAGATCACACTGCCCCTTGTTCAATCTTTGCTAATGCTGCAGCATTTGGAAGTCTTCCTGAAAATAAATTGTCTGATGTTTTTCTATAGTATGCAGAAAGTACCGTACCTGAAAGATTTTACTAGTCAACTCAGCACATAAAATTCCTTTTCTGGCACCAAACTAAGCTCCAAGGAAATAAAATGATCTGCCCTCTTTACAGTGCCTTGCACATATAGATGCAAATTAACTATTTGGAGCTGGAGAAACTTTTATTCCCTATCCATATTGCAGTAGCAATGCCCCTGCCATTGACTATTTGGTTCATCTAATTTTTCGCTATAACTCTTGGGGCCATTAAAAGATACCATCGGCCAAGTTATAATTTATCTGTAGATTTACAATAAATTAAGCATCCTGACTTCTTCATTTGTTAGCAAATGCCGAACTATACTGGAATAAACTGATTCTGCGTAGTATCTAGTAGCAACTAAATTTGTTGTTTTTTGAAATGTTGAAAGATCTAAGTTCATTTACATAATTATTTGCTCTAGTTAGAGAGTTGTTCAAAATCAGATATTCCACAAATAAATGTAAGGAAATAAAAAAACATTAAATAAATCAGCAAACCCTGTAGTTGAAGGAAACCTACTATAACTATAGATCGTCCTAAATTTTTATTAAAATTTGCAGAAATTCAAACAAAAATTTTCTGAGTTTAAACTTACAGCTAAGATTTTCACATAGCATTTGTTTTAGGTGAGGAAAAACAAAGACCAGTGAAAAAGAAAGCTGCATCACAGAAAATCACAGAGATAGAAAAATCACAGAAACAAAATGCCTTTTTTTATGTCAAAACAAATTGCTCTCTTCTGCTTCTAGTTAGTACCCCACCCTCCCTCCCCTTTCTTTTTCATTTAGGATTACACTAGAACATTGCGCCTGTGGGATTTTGCATCCTCATAGACAGGAACTACTTAACCCAAACCGGAATCCTGATGATTTTCTTATCCTCATGACAGAGTAAAGTATCAAAAACTCACCCTAACCTTTACCAAATAAAGTTCTTTAACATGCATATATCCATTCATTGCCCTAGCATGGACATACCCACTTAATGCTTTAGTGTGGACCTAACCACTGAATTCCTTAGAACGGACATACAGAGTGTCATATATCAGTCTCTTCATATGGATGTACAAACTCCATTTCTTAGCATGGGTATACCCACTCAATGCCTTAGAACAGACACACACACTATTTCAAAGAATATCTATAAATTTCTAGGAATATTATTTGAGAAGTCAAAAAGGTCTTCATTTTTATCAAGTATCTCACCATCTTCTATTAATACAAATGTTGCCTGAGATTTCTAATATTCATTCATTCAAGGTATTTTTTTTCTTTTGAGTTTAAATAAAAATACACAGCAGTTGTGTCATGAACTTTTTGGTCAAGATTACCATTTTCAATTGACATTAGTTCAGAATTCTTTCAAATTGTTACTTAAGTAAAATCAGAGTAATTTAACAATAAAAATCTTGAGAGTTTGGTCTGTAGGACAGTATTGTTCAGGTAAGATTGCCTGGATGTGAAGAAGAAGAAAGGGAAAAAATGAGGAAGTTAATAGTAGTTGAAGAAGTCGGGGGTAGGTGAGAGAAAAGTAAACCACAGCATCCACAAACCTGTCAACTGTGCTATTTTTCCAAGTCAAACCCAACATAATCCTACACAATTCTAGTCAAAAGTATTTCTCAATCTATCCATGTAACTAACTTCGTTGTACCCCTATTATGTGTTGCTTTATGCATTTTTAAATTATTTTTTTAGTTTTATTATGGAATAATTGAAATATATACAAAGTATAATAGTACAATAGGACACTCATGTGCTGTCATCCAGCTCCAACAATTGTCAATTCTTGGCCTATCTTGTTTCATTAAGAAACAAAACTACTTCTCACACTCATTTCCCCTATCACAGATTATGTTGAATACAATAAAAGACATCAGGTTATTTAATCTAACATTATTATATCTAAAATCTATACCATCAAAATTCACGAAATCATATATATGTGCATCTTAGCTAGAATACCATTATCACACTTAAAAATAATTACTAGTCTTTTGTTTTTAGAGTTTCTTTATTCAGATTTATATTCAAGTAAAGTCCCTACATTTAGATTAGTCCGTAAGTCTTATAACTGTCTTTTAATATGTAGGCTACCCTTCTGTCTTCATTTTTTTTTTTTTTGTTTCTTGCAATATGTGTTTCGAAAAAAAAAAAGATGTTTGCCATATAGTATCTACTGGAGTCTGGATTTTGCTAATTTTCCTCTTTGAATTTTTTAACTTGTTTGTTTGTTTCTTGCATTTTCTGAAGATGCTAGTTAAATGAAGAGTACAAAGTGGCAAACTATAGCCTGTGACCAAATTCAACTTGCAGCTTATTTTTGCAAATAAAGATTTATTGGGACATAGCCACAAACATTCATTTACGTATTTATTGTCTATGGCTGTGTTCTCCTGAAAAGGCAGAGTTGAGCAGTCATGATAGAAACCATATGGCCCACCAAACCAAAAATTTACTTATGCGATCTTCACAGAACATTTCTGCTATTTCCTAATTTTGAGGATAGAGGGTTTTTTGTTTGTTTTTGAATAGTTTATATTTAGAGTTGTATACTTCTAGGAAGTATACTTCACTGGTGATGTTAAAAACCACAGATGATCATTTCCTGAATTTAGTTTATCCAGGGGCTGAAAATGCTTAAGGATATACAAACTGGATCTTTCGATACTGTCCCCTACAACTTTTCCCTTGAGATCTGATTTTTAAAAAGCTGTGCAAATATTGTACTAAAATAACTCATTGCATTATTTTATGAGGAGAATTATAAAACTTTTTGAAAAAATTTTAATCAAAGGATGTCACATTGAATTGGTATTAAATCCTAGCTTCAGAAATGCAAGTTCTCAATGTTACTGAGCATCTATTTCCTAATATATAAAATAGAAATATCAGAACCTACTAGACAGAAGCATGGTAAATAGTATAAATTATTTTGTTATATTATTATATTAAAACTATATTTAAAATTAAATATAATTATATATGATACATAATAGACACTCATTAAATATTAGCCCATTTTTGGTACCATATTTCATGAAAATGCACTTTTTTCATATTTTGACAACTCTGAAATTGGACTTCATTGTATAATTAATGGATCTTAGATTTGATGAACTAAGACAGTAGCAGTGTTACTATGGATAGCTGTTTCTTGTGTAAGTGTTTTAACTCTGGGTCATTGATGCTGCTACAAGAGATCAAATAATAGTCATTTGGGATAGAATTTTCTTGGATGACCAAATTCTGTTAAGAATTTCTTTTGGTCATTGAATGTTCTAAAATTTCATGGAAGCTCTGTATTCTAGTATTTTTATGTATATTACTCATATTAACAAAGGTGAGTTTCCAGAAATATTTGAAATTCTAATATCATCACCAGGCATCTAAGAAACCCCCCCAAAAATAGCATTTAAAATGTGAGTTTCTAGTTTCCCTTTTATATTTTGATTTTTTATTATTTTGTATATGAGTATATTTTTATGAAATGTTATGTGGAGGAAGAACTGGAATTCTAGTGCTTCATCAAAAAAAAAAAAACAACTACCATAAAACATTTTACCGCCATTCATACATACTCTAAAACAAACATCATGCAGTGCATGGGTGGCTTAGTCAGTTGAGCCTCCGACTCCTGTTCAGGTCATGATCTCATGGTTCGTGAATTTGAGCCCCGCATCAGTCTCTGTGCTGTCAGCTCAAAGCCTGGAGCCTGCTTCAGATTCTGTCTCCCTCTCTCTCTGTCCCTCCCCAGCTCATGCTCTGTCTCTCTCTGTCTCTCAAAAATAAATAAATGCTAAAATTTTTTTTAAAAAAACGAACATCAGAAATTTTGAGTTTTCCTCATTCAATCATGTTCAACCATATTATTAAGAAAATTTTTTTAACTTCTATTTAATTTTGAGAGAGAGACACAGAGCGTGAGCAGGGAAGGGGCAGAGAGAGAGGGAGACACAGAATCTGAAGCAAGCTCCAGGCTCTGAACTGTCAGCCCAGAGCCCAACATGGGGCATGAACCCACAAACTGTGAGATCATGACCTGAGCCAATGTTGGACGCTTAACCGACTGGGCCACCCAGGTGCCCCCATTCATATTATTCTTTTATTTCCCACTTCTCTGTATTCTAATATAGGAAATTATAACATTTTAGCATCTCATACATTTTTATTATGTTTTGTATGCATTTAAAATTTGAAAAAAGGAAAACAATTCTTCATAGTGTCATAAACCAAGCTAAATACTATTACCTCGTTACATTTTCTTCCATCTTACGTTTCTCATGTAGAAATATTCTTCATAAATATATCATTTGATCCCACATTTTAACATATGCTTACACCATATTATCTTTCCATTTTCCATGTTATTTTAATTACTGAATGCTAGAGTTAATATTAAAATATTACTCCCTTGGACATAATCCAGTTTATCATTATTCTATGCCTAATATTTTCCCAAGTTTTCTGCTAAAACACCTTGCATCAAAAGTAGTTAAACCCTAATTTTCTCTTCTTTTTAAAAATTTGTTTCAACGTTTATTTATTTTTGAGAGACAGTGACAAGAGGGGGAGGGGCAGATGGGAGAGACATAAAATCTAACGCAGGCTCCAGGGTCCACACTGCCAGCACAGAGCCAGAGGCAGGGCTCAAACCCACAAACTGTGAGAGCATGCCCTGAACTGAAGTCAGAGACCTAACAGACTAAGCCACCCAGGTGCCCTTGGTGGCCAATATTCTTGTCTGCAGCTCCAATATCTAGATCATCAACGCATCTCTATTAACTGATTTTTCAAATTATGTATGTATTTCATCTTTACTTGTTTTGTAAAGTTTTATTCCTTTGTGTAAAGAACAACAGAGATGAATAGATTGTGTGTGTGTGTGTGTGTGTGTGTGTGTGTGTGTGTGAGGGGGTATATACGTATATTCGTATCTAAGTATGTATTCTTCCCACCCCCACCCCTAGAGAATGCTCTTCTGTAAGAGTGATAAAGGTTGATAAATTTGGTAGATTCAGGAGTGAACTGCTTAGGGATGTGGTTATAGTTTTGATCCTTTTAGGACAATCTTGAAATTCAAACACTACAGATCTAAGGAAATCTCTCTGCTATCTACATACCTCCGTAGGCATGCAATCCACTTTTGTAATAATCCTAATACAAAATTGTAAAATATTCATACTAGTAGTAATAACACAAAGCACTTATATAAGCTTACTATTTTCTGAGCACTCTTACAAGCATTTTTATATATATTAATGTATTTAATCCTTAGAAAAATTCTATAAGGAAAGAGATATTATTATCCCCATGTTACAGGTGAAAAAGGTTAACTAATTATGCTAAAAATTATGTAGATATAAGTATTAGAGGAAGGTATTCTATATGTTAAATATTTGTTTGAGGTAAAATATAGCAGAGTGTTTTTTTTTAATTGTTGTCTTGAGTTTTTTAAAATAAAACAGAGATTTGGTTTTAAGCAGCAAAGCTGTCTGGTAACGGGAAATAACTCTTAGTATCTATATTCCCCAGGCCTGCAAGTGTGCAAGGAAAACAGGTTTTCAACCTGCAAACTCAGTGAGAAAACTAAATTAAAAGAAAACCAAATTTACCGTAGCTGAGTCCTGGTTGATTTATGCCTATTCACCTCCCATTCTGAGCACATAGGAGGATTTTACTTTACTCCACAAATTTAAACATGGTCATATGATTTACATTGGCCAAGCAAGAGTAAACAAAAATGACACGTGTCCCTTCCAAACTATTCATGATCAAGAATAAATTCTCCATTTACTCACTCTTGCCACAGCATCTTGTATGAATAGATCCCTCTGTCAGGCTCAGGAGTGATGATGGAAGAAACAAACATGGCTGCTGATCTGAAATGGACATATTTAATGACTAAGAGTAAATCTTTAATCTTTCAGGTCACTGTGGTTTGAAGGTTGTTATGATGGACTAACTTAGCTTATCCTTATTAGTATTGTTGGAGTCACTTTTTGTCAGCATACATTGAACTTGAATAAAACATTATGATTTGGCTAGGTCACATAGCTATATATGATGTCCAGCACTAAAGACCCAAAGAACTTTCGAGTAAGAGATTGCTATGGCTGAGGTCAGAGAGGTCTTTTCCTGCTTTCTCCTCTAAGGTTTTGATGGTTTCCTGTCTCACATTTAGGTCCTTTATCCATTTTGAGTTTATTTTTGTGAATGGTGTGAGAAAGTGGTCTAGTTTCAACCTTCTGCATGTTGCTGTCCAGTTCTCCCAGCACCATTTGTTAAAGAGGCTGTCTTTTCTCCATTGGATGTTCTTTCCTGCTTTGTCAAAGATGAGTTGGCCATACATTTGTGGGTCTAGTTCTGGAGTTTCTATTCTATTCCATTGGTCTATGTGTCTGTTTTTGTGCCAATACCATGCTGTCTTGATGATGACAGCTTTGTAGTAGAGGCTAAAGTCTGGGATTGTGATGCCTCCTGCTTTGGTCTTCTTCTTCAAAATTCCTTTGGCTATTCGGGGCCTTTTGTGGTTCCATATGAATTTTAGGATTGCTTGTTCTAGTTTCGAGAAGAATGCTGGTGCAATTTTGACTGGGATTGCATTGAATGTGTAGATAGCTTTGGGTAGTATTGACATTTTGACAATATTTATCTTTCCAATCCATGAGCAGGGAATGTCTTTCCATTTCTTTAAATCTCTTACTTGACACATCCCCAAAGGCAAGGGAATTAAAAGCAAAAGTGAATTACTGGGACCTTATGAAGATAAAAAGCTTCTGCACAGCAAAGGAAACAACCAACAAAACTAAAAGGCAACCAACGGAATGGGAAAAGATATTCGCAAATGACATATCAGACAAAGGGCTGGTATCCAAAATCTATAAAGAGCTCACCAAACTCCACACCCGAAAAACAAATAACCCAGTGAAGAAATGGGCAGAAAACATGAATAGACACTTCTCTAAAGAAGACATCCGGATGGCCAACAGGCACATGAAAAGATGTTCAGCGTCGCTCCTTATCAGGGAAATACAAATCAAAACCACACTCAGATATCACCTCCCGCCAGTCAGAGTGGCCAAAATGAACAAATCAGGAGACTATAGATGCTGGAGAGGATGTGGAGAAACGGGAACCCTCTTGCACTGTTGGTGGGAATGCAAATTGGTGCAGCCACTCTGGAAAACAGTGTGGAGGTTCCTCAGAAAATTAAAAATAGACCTACCCTATGACCCAGCAATAGCACTGCTAGGAATTTATCCAAGGGATACAGGAGTACTGATGCATAGGGGCACTTGTACCCCAATGTTCATAGCAGCACTCTCAACAATAGCCAAATTATGGAAAGAGCCTAAATGTCCATCAACTGATGAATGGATAAAGAAATTGTGGTGTATATACACAATGGAATTCTACGTGGCAATGAGAAAAAATGAAATATGGCCTTTTGTAGCATCGTGGATGGAACTGGAGAGTGTGATGCTAAGTGAAATAAGCCATACAGAGAAAGACAGATACCATATGGTTTCACTCTTATGTGGATCCTGAGAAACTTAACAGAAACCCATGGGGGAGGGGAAGGGAAAAAAAAAAAGAGGTTAGAGTGGGAGAGAGCCAAAGCATAAGAGACTGTTAAAAACTGAGAACAAACTGAGGGTTGATGGGGGGTGGGAGGGAGGAGAGGGTGGGTGACGGGTATTGAGGAGGGCACCTTTTGGGATGAGCACTGGGTGTTGTATGGAAACCAATTTGTCAATAAATTTCATATAAAAAAAAAAGACCCAAAGAACTTTCTATTTATATGCCATTTCTTTTAATTAAGCTTATTATAAAATATATAGAAATTGCAGACATTTTTCTTTTCAAAAATGAAGAAAAACAGAAATAAGAGAACTACCATTATACATAATCCACTAAAATCTGTTATTATATTGATGGATTTGCTTACTTTTGTAACCTGATAGCGCAAATATGAAATTTGAATGTGTGTAAATGTGAAAATATTTTTAAATCAAGACATTTTACAAAATTTATTTAAAAAAATCTTCCTCTGCCCCCTCTTTCATAACTATGCACCAGAAATAGCTACTTTCACATAATTTAGGAATTATTTTAGGAGTGGTTTGTCTCTAAATAAGATAGTGTTGCTAAGTTTATTTTTTTAACGTATCTATTCTCTACCCTCAGTGAAGAATGAGAATTTAATTTGCTTTTGTTTTTCTGTAACTACACTACACACTCATCATTTTGTACCCACCACCCCATCCTCTCATTATGGCTCATCATAATTTGGGTTAGGCCAATATTTGTATGCCTTTCATGATTACTATACATACACTATTCAGATCTGAGTAATAAACTAATTTTTTTGTCCTTGAATATCTATGTGAATAAGAAGTCTACCTTAACATTGACAATTGAGTGATAGTGTGGTTGGTTATGGATCTAGATTTCACCTTTCTTCAGAATTTTTAAGGCATTTCTGATTTTATTTTTAGCTTCTATTGTTTTCCATAAAAGCCTGAATCCATACTAATGACTGAGCCTTAGTATGTAAACTAGATTTTTTAAAAATCTGGGATAATCTAGGATATTTTCACTGAATCCAATATTCTAAATTTCAAAATGTTGTGCCTTGGTATTGGTCTCATTTTCCCTACTCACTGAAAAATGAAAATGACTGTTCTTTTTTTCTCAACGTTTATTTTTATTTTTGGGACAGAGAGAGACAGAGCATGAACGGGGGAGGGGCAGGAGAGAGGGAGACACAGAATCGGAAACAGGCTCCAAGCTCTGAGCCATCAGCCCAGAGCCCGAGGCGGGGCTCGAACTCACGGACCGCGAGATCGTGACCTGGCTGAAGTCGGACGCTTAACCGACTGCGCCACCCAGGCGCCCCTGAAAATGCCTGTTCTTAATGTTTATGAAAATTTCCCAAAAAGTTTATTTAATAATTTTTCTTTTTTGATATCTCATGTAGTTTCTTCCTCAAACTACTATTATGTGGGTATTTGAATTAATAAAGTGTGTCACTTTTTTCTTACACTTTACTATCCTCTTGTCTATGTGTGTCTTTCATTATTTGTTTTCTCTTCTTTCTGTGAGGTTTCCTTACCTATATCTTTCAACCATACTATATAGAGCTTTTAATTTCGAATTGCAAATCAGTGTCCCTTATTCATACATAATTACCCCCACACACACATACACTCACACACCCCTTATATATGATTATCTTATTTGCTTCATGAATGTTCTTTCTTTATTTCTCAAAAGTATCTTTTTTTCTTTCTATAGTTTTATTCTACTATTCCTCCTTTTTAAGCAGACTTTATTTTTAAGGTTAATAATTTGTTTAAAAATGCTACCTTTTCTATAGCTCAGGAAATTGCTTACTAACCATGAACTTCACTCAGAATTAGCAATCAACAAATGATATACTTTAAAATATAAGCAGAGGATAAGATTTCTGAAGAAAAAAAAACTCTAGTTAGTATTGTAGAGACCAAAACAAGGGGGGAAGTGGATGGAGAAGCATGATTGAAGGAAACTAAGAAATCAAGAACCTTAAAAAGAAATGCACAAGGTGACACTTTGTTTTGCTCTCCTCAAAGAATAATTCTTAGGCATTTTTTAAGAGTAAAAGATGACATATATCTGCTTCCCTGGAATGTCATAGTCTCTGGGTCTAGAGTTCTCTCTTGTCTAGCAAGAGAGTAGGACGCAGGATGAAAAGTGAGAGATGGCAAGAGCCACGAATAAGGGTCCTTTCCCTATGTTTATTAAGATCATAAGGCTTACAAATGTGCACAAAGAGACAAAGAAACTGGAAACATTAACTTGAGGATGTGAGGGAAAAGGGGGTGTATGGTGTTTGAGGTTTGGGTCAATATAAAACAAAATCCTGGCACCAGGAAGATGGGCAGATGGTTATTAATGGCAGACAGGAGGAGCTGTGTCTGTTTATATTAGCTAGCCTAGGTGATAAGACAGATAGGGAGAAATAACCTTAGGGTTAACAAGGCACCTTAACTTTTTTAACCATCTCCACTCTGGCCTGCATCACCTGCAGTGTAGCAGTCTATAGTCCAATTTACCTGTTTACCTAACTTAGTCCTTCCTTCCTATGAAAGCAGCTTCTGCTGTAGTACTAAATTGGGGTGCTTCCACCCTGAACACCTAATCTTGTTTATTTCATATACCTATGTATTGGGTGCCTTTGCACACCTCTCTATACTGGGGTGCCTTTGCACCTCCCTATTCTTGGGTGCCTTATCTTGTTTACCTAAACTCGGGTGTATCTTATGGTTTTGTACTTCTTTTTTTTTTTAATTTTTTTTTTCAATGTTTTATTTTATTTTTTTTTGGGACAGAGAGAGACAGAGCATGAACGGGCAAGGGGCAGAGAGAGAGGGAGACACAGAATCGGAAACAGGCTCCAGGCTCTGAGCCATCAGCCCAGAGCCTGACGCGGGGCTCGAACTCACGGACCGCGAGATCGTGACCTGGCTGAAGTCGGAGGCTTAACCGACTGCGCCACCCAGGCGCCCCGGTTTTGTACTTCTTTATGCCTTGTTAACCCATTGGTGTAAGCCCAGGGGATTCTTAAGTTTATTCCCCACACTGGCATATTGCAAGACATCAAGGAATGTAAAATATTCCTTACAGTCAGTTAATTCTCCTTATTTTAGCCCAATCCTTGCTCTTCTTCTAATTTCCAACGGTACCTGATAATACGATATGCTGAGCATCTCAGAAAATGTATGTATGTATATATGTATGTATGTATGTATGTATGTATTATTCTAATTCCAGTATAGTTAACATCCAGTGTTATATTAGTTTCAGGTCTACCATATAGTGGTTCGGCAATTCTATTCCTTACTCAGTGCTCATCCTAATAAACATATTCTTTAATTCCCTTCACCTATTCCACCCATTCCCCCACCCACTTCCCCTCAACCAAAAATCAGTTTGTTCTCTATAGTTAAGAGTCTGTTTTTGGTTTGTCTCTTTTTTCTGTATTCATTTGTTTTGTTTCTTAAATTCCACATATGAGTGAAATTATATATTTGCCTTTCTCTGACTGACTTATTTCACTCAGCATATACTCTCTAAATCCATCCATGTTGCTGCAAATAGCAAAACTCATTTTTTTTAATTAAAGGACACTTGAGCTTCTCCATAATTTGACTCTCGTAAATAATGCTATAATAGACACAAGGATGCATATATCTTTTCAAATTAGGTTTTCATATTCTCTGGGTAAATACTAAATCATATGGTAGTTCTATTTTTAGTTTTTTTAATAACCTTCATATTATTTACCAGAGTGGCTGCACCAGTTGCACTCCTACCAATGGTGCTCAGGGTTCCTTTTTGTCCTCATCCTTATCACACTGTTTCTTGTGTTTTTGTTTTTTGCCATTCTGACAGTTGTGAAGTGATCTCTCATTGCAGTTTTGATTTGCATTTCCTTGATGATTAATGGTCTTGAGCATCTTTTCATGTGTCTGTTGGCCATCTGGATGTTTTCTTTGAAGATATGCCTGTTCATGTCTTTTGCCCATTTTCTATTCGATTATTCATATTTTTTTGTGTTGAGTTGTATAAGTTTCTTATATATTTTGGATACCACCCTTTTATTGAATATGTCATTTGCAAATATCTTCTACCATTCAATACGTTGTGTTTTAGTTTTGTTGATTGTTTCCTTTGCTGTACAGAAGCTTTTTATTTTGATGTAGTCCCAATAGTTTATTTTGGCTTTTGTTTTCCTTGCCTTAGAAGACATATCTAGAAAAATGTTGCTATGGATGTCAGAGAAATTACTGCTTGTGCACTCTTCAAGGATTTTTATGGTTTCAGGTTTCACATTTAGGTCCTTAATCCATTTTGAGTTTATTTTTGTGTGTTTGAAGAAAGTGGTCCAGTTTCATTCTTTGGATTGTAGCTGTCCAGTTTTCCCCATACCATTTGTTGAGGAATCTGTCTTTTTCCCATTGTTTATTCTTGCAATTAATTCAAAGATCAGTTGAACTCATAACTGTGGGTTTATTTCTAGGCTCTCTATTCTGTTCCATTGATCTATATGTCTATTTTTGGCATTTTGGGGAAATTTTGAGGTATAAGCTTAGCCATTCCTTAGCTTTCCTCACTGCTAGCCAAGGATTCATTTTGGGTAAGTTTTCTAAGTGGTTTAACAACAGACCCATTTGATTTCCAACATCAACAGTTTGTTGATGATGTGTCATTTACCATTCTCCTTTTTCTGTTTGTTTACTATAAAAACAAATAAGCTTATAAATAAAAGTTTTTGTTTGTTTAGCTATAACTAAAAACTATATTACTATAGTTGGTTTTCAAGATGCAGCAAGAGAAGATGTTTTCAAATTTATTTTTAATTGGGTTTTATGATTTTATATTATATTGTATTATAAAAGTTTATCCAAAACTTTAATTCTCTTAAGAAAACTTAATTTTAATGCTGTCCTGGGATTCCATCATACTAAAATAGTTTATTATTTATTTAACCATTTCCACTTGTTGAATAAATAGCTTGTTTCCCAATTCTCATTATACATATTTCAAACTATATTAATGTATTTTGAAAAATATGAATCCTATAACATTTATCCAGCCACAAATTTTTCCACGTTATTATCCACATATTATCCACATTATCATGAACTTACCCATCCCTATAATTTCACTTTAATCTTAAAGACAATTAAATCTATTTTAGGAGCTGAAGGATAAATAACAACATTTCTAGAAAAATACCAATTGAGAACATCAGCAAATGGCAGAGTAGGCAGCTCCAAGCTCTTGTCCTTCCTCAAAAACACTGAAAAATAATTAGAAACTACCAGCGCCAACTTTGCCAGAATTCTGAAAAGAGTCAAAGGTATACAGCAGCCAAGTGAATGCTGAGTCAAGAAAAAGGCAACTTGATAATACTGGAAAAGCTTTGTGGTGTTTTAATTTGTCCTTGCCCCACCACCTTCCCAGGGAGGAACTCTTGTCCAGGGTTCCAGAGGGGAGCAGAGCAGACCTTATCTGCAGATTGTATATGTCTGTTCTAATCTGTCTGAGGACTACCTGAAGGACCTGGTGCTTGTCTCTGTTTTGCCTAACTTGAATCTCAGGCTGGAAAGGAGGAATTGTTCATAAACAATGGAAGTGGAACAAATGACCTGCAGTCACCTACATTAAAAAAAGATCTAATATATGCAAGATAGGCCACATAATGCCTGGGAGAAAAAAAGTCAGTGAAACTTTCTTTGTGAAATTAGGACATTCAAGTGTATCCATGTACGTGGGAGAATTTAGAAGGTCCTATGTATGTTTAAGATAGATGAAAGAAAATCCTAAGCTTTCATCTCAGGCCAATTCTTAGGCTCTGCAGAAGCTTAAGAATTGAATAAATGCTTCAGCACAGACGTTACCTGCAAACACTAGAAGAAGTAATGCTTAATTTTTTCCCCAAAGTATACAAAAGAAAACTACGAGATCTAGTAAAGAAATACATCAAAATTGTAGGGTACAAGATCAACACACTAAAATCAGTCGTGTTTTTATATGCCAGCATTGTATAATCTGAGAAGGAAAGTAAGAAAACAATATTACCTACAATAGCTTCTAAAATAATAAAATACCTAGTAATAAATTTATTAAAGGAAATGAAATACTTCTAAATAAATGTAATGATATGTAATGATATCATGTTCATGAATAGCAACAATTGATATTGTTCTACCCAAAGCAATCCACAGATTCAATCTAATCCATATTAAAATACCAACAGTTTTTTGATGAAATGAGAAAGCCAATTATCAAATTTACATGGAGTTGCAAGGGGTTCAGAAAATCAGAATGATCTTAAAAAAATAAGAACAATGTCAAAAGATTCACATTCTAAAATTTAAAGCTTGATACAAGACTACAGTGTTCAAAACTGTTTCACTGGCATAAGAACAGACATATATGCCATGGAACAATTGAGATTCCAGAAATAAATCCATACATTTATGGACATTTGATTTTTCACAAAGGTTCCATGCCCACCCAATAGGAAAAGAAATGTCTGCAAAAGATGATACTGGGAGAGCTGGATTTCCACATGCAAATGAGTGACATTGGAATATTATTTTATACCATATACAAAATTAACTCAAAAGGGATGTTAACTAATGCTATAGTGTTAATCATATTGCAATATATAAATATATCAAATCAACACATTGTACACCTTAAACTTACACAATGTTGTATGTCAATTATAGCTCAGTAAAAAAAGAAATGAATCAATGACCTAAAGATAAGAACTAAAACTATAAAACTGAAAGCACAGGGATAAATCCTCATGACCTTGGATTTGCAGTGGATTCTTAAATATGTTAGCAAAAGGAGGAGCAACAAAGGAAAAATATGCAAATTAGACTTTATCAAAATTAAAAAGTCATGTGTATCTAAGGACCTCATCAAAAAAGTGAAAAGGCACACAACAGAATGGTAGAAGATATTTACAAATAATTTCTCTGTTAAGAGTTTAATATCCAGGGGCTCCTGGATGGCTCAGTTGGCTGAGCATCTGACTTCAGCTCAGGTCATGATCTCTGGTTCGTGAGTTCGAGTCCTACCTTGGGCTTTGTGCTGGCAGTGAGGACCTACTTCAGACTGATTTTTGTCTCCTTCTCTCTCTCTGCCCCTCCTCTGCTTGTGCTTGTTCTCTCTCTCTCTCTCTCTCTCTCTCTCTCTCTCAAAACTAAACATTAAAAGAGGGTTTAATATCCAGATTATAATAAATAACTTCTACATCTCAACCACAAAAAGGCAAACTATTCAAAAGCACTGAATGGCACACTTCAAATTAGTTGAAATGGAAGATTTTATGATACATATATTTTTTTACCATTGTAAAAAAATTTTTTTCAAAAACTGTTTAAATTCCTTTAGAGGGATATTATAGAATCAGATTTAAAAGCTATGAAAAACATGTTTGTGATATTTTCCATAAGGTATGATAATGGGCAAAGAACAGCTTTTCATTTAAATTTGTAAGCTCAAGAATCAAACTGCTAAAGTCATGTTAAAATCTTGGGACTAGCTCTTACTAGGCAGACCTTAGTTACTTATGTTGGTTTTTTTTTTCTCATTTCTTCATCTGTGATATGCAGCTTTAGAAATGTCCATACAAGATCATTTTGAGAATATAATAGCAAAACATGTGCATAATATTTAAGAGAATACACAGCAAACTCAAAAATGTTAGCAATTTTTATATTTCCTGCCTTTATACTAGAGGGTATTCTTAAAGTCTTGACAAAATATTCAGTATAACAAACCTACATTGGCTTTCAAGTAACTAAATTTCCATTAATATGCTATACATAACAAGTTTAAAAAATAGAAAATTTAGTTAATTATCTGATGCATTTCAGTCTCCTTATTTAACTGATAATGTGCAGTCACCTTAGGGGAAAAACTCTATCCCCCTCCCCACACTAAATTATCTCAACATCCTCATAAACCGTCAGTCAATTTCACAAGTGTAAATAATTTTTCAACTATATGAAGAATATGGAACAAAACAAATAATGTATGAACATAAACATAAAACAGATCCATAAACCAATGAATTTATAATACACTTTGAGTCACACCTAGTAGAGTTTAATGTTAAGAGTTTATATTTTGAAATATATACCTATTAAAGATGACTACATCTTCCAAGACAGCAGATTTTGAAAACCAAATATTGGTAGGCTTCTTTTATTGATTTATCTTTTACACAGATTCGTATAGTTTCCAGCAAGTTACTTCATCTGAACAAATGGCAGATGCTATCTCTGATAACTGAGCAATTTAACAACCTGCTGTGTCACAGATGCACAAATCCTAATACATGCAGAATATAATCTTGCCAAACACAGAGATTCACTGTTAATTACTCTTTTCCTCTGTAAGTTATATTTACATTTTTTTGCAGGTTCTTAAATGACTGAATGTTTTCCCCCTGGATATTGTGTCAATTTATTTTCCATCTATGTGTAATAACACATTTGGAATTCTTTTCCAGAAAGTATATTATTTCAGTCTTTGAATACATGATGCTTTCATAGAAAATTAGTATTTGCTGGGTAATGGATAATGTAGGTAATGTATTGGAGTTGCTTTTGCAGTTTCCAAGAAAGAGAGATTCTGTGTAGCTATGACCATAATATTGTATTTTTGATGTATTGCTGATGAAGAGATTTTTTTAAAATTAGTGGTATAACAGTTTGGTATTTACCAATCACTTTTAATATTCACAAATTGTAATAGCATTCATTACCAGAAGCAAAATAATGACATCTTGTGAGACTTGCTAAAGAACATATGAAATCATGCTCCCTGATTTCAAATTATACTACAAAGCTATAGTAATCGAAACTGTGGTGTTATCAAAAAGAGAGACATATAGATTGATGGAATAGAATAGTGCCCCCAGAAATAAACCCACACATACATGGTCAATTGAAGCCAAGAATATACAGTGGGGAAAGGACAGTCTCTCTAGTAAATGGTGTTTACTAGAAACCTGGACAGATGTGTGCAAAAGAATGAGTCTGGACAACTATCTTACACCACATATAAGAATCAACTCAAGTGTATTAAAGATTTGAATGGAAGACTGAAATTATAAAAATTTTAGAAGAAACCATAAGCAGTAAACTCCTTAACATTGGTCTTTGCCTTTAATTTTCGGATCTGACTCCAAAAGCAAATGCAACAAAAGCAAAAATACACAAGTGGGACAATATTAAACTTAAAAGCTTCTGCACAGCATCCAAGGAAACTATTAACAAAATGAAAACTAAATTAGTAAATGTAAAAGAAATATTTGCAAATCATATGTCAAAAAAGGAGTTAATAATAAAAATATATGAAGAACTCCTACAACTCAACAGCAAAAAACAAAACAAAACAAAACACAGAATAAAACAAGTAAACAAACAAAATAAAACAAATATAAAAATGAGCAGAGGATCTAATAAACTTTTCCCAAAGACACACAAATGGCCACCAGGCACAAGGAAAGATGCTCAGTATCATCTCAGATCATCAAAGAAATGCAAATCAAAACCACAATGAGATACCACTTCACACCTGTCAGAATGGATATTAGCAAAAAGGCAAAAAATAACAAATGTTGGTAATGATGTGGAGAAAGGGAATCCTTGTACACCGTAGGTGGAATGTAAATTGGTACAACCAGTGCAGAAAATAGTCTGGAGTTATCTCAAAAAATTTAAAATATAGCTGTCATACTGGGTATTTATCTGAAGAAAACAAAATACAAATCTGAAAAGATACATGCACCCTTATGTTTATTGCAGCATTATTTACGAAAGCCAAGAGAGGTTTATAACCTCAATGTCCATTGATGGACGAATGGATAAAGATGTGGTATATACATACAATGGAGCACTACCCAGCCATGAAAAAAGAATAAAATCTTGCCATTTGCAACAACATGGCTGGATCTTGAGGGTATTATGCTAAGTGAAATAAGTCAGACAGAGAAAACCAAGTACAATATTATTTCACTTATGTGGAATCTAAATAAGAAAACAAATAAACAAACCAAACAAAACCAGCCAAAATGAAATTCATAGATAAACAAACTCGTGGTTATCAGAGGAGAAAAGGGGTTGGGGGTGTGAGTGAAAGAGTGAAGGTGGTCAATTGTATGGTGCTTAATGTTAACTAGACCTATTGTGGTAATCACTTTGTAGTGCATGTGAATATCAAATTATTATGTTGTACACCTGAAACTACTGTAATGTTAAATACCAATTTTACCTAAATAATAAAAAAAGAACATATGGAAATTCACCATTATGTAAATATAATTAGTTCTAAAACAACCCGCCACTATAAAATAGTTGCAATATTCACCTTAATTCCATAGTAGAATGGTTAAATAATATGATTATAATTTCATCTACAAAATGCATCTAAAATAATATAAATATTTAAAACTATTTTATGGGGTGCCTGGGTGGCTCAGTCTGTTAGGGGTCCGACTTCAACTCAGGTCACAATCTCGTGGTCCGTGAGTTCGAGCCCCGCGTCGGGCTCTGGGCTGATGGCTCAGAGCCTGGAGCCTGCTTCTGATTCTGTGTCTCCCTCTCTCTCTGCCCCTCCCCCATTCATGCTCTGTCTCTCTCTGTCTCAAAAATAAACAAACGTTAAAAAAATTTTTTAAACTATTTTATTTACCTTATTTACAACAGAATTAGGTTATTTCACGATGCATTCATTCTTTGAATACTTTAAGGATGTGTTAAGCTAACTTTTGTTTGTGTACCTATATGAGTTTGTAATTTGGGCCAAAACTTAATAGTATATTGCACTGTGATTGTTTCAGAGAACAATCACAAAGAGGCAATTTTTGCCAAAATATTTTAGAGTTTCATCAATTTTCCCAAGGAGTTTTCTCAATTCTTTGATATTCAAATCATTCTTTTTTGAAGCACATATTCTATCATCATCCTTGCCAATATTTTTCTTCAATTTTAACCAGTCTAACTCTGCTACAACCTCATTTGTCAAAGGCTTTCTTTGCTTGTGAGTAAAGTAATTCTAACTTTACTTCATTGGCTTTATGAAATCATGCAGTTTTTTGCAAGATTGCAATTTCACTTTGCATTATACTGTATGGCTTTTTTGGATCTGTACTACATCCTAAAACCAAAAGGAAAATGACCAAAAGAGGTGTTGCTCAGTGTATTGGGATAAATATTGGGAAGCAGAAAAGGGACTTTGAGGTGGAAACTAGATAAATTAGTGGTATTAGTAAATAATATCATGTTATGACAACCTTTGATTTCTACCAGATTGTAGATAATGACTATGTGAGTACTGGAGAATTTGTGTATCCCTGGAAATTTAAGTAGAAGCTTCACATCAAAGTTCAATTTATCATATTTTTTTTACTTTTCTAAAAATGATAAAATCACCAATTGCATTTAAAAGAACTTCAACTGTGTCTTACAATGGCTAGTGTGTAAGACATCTTTGCTTATCATGGAAATTTTGAAGACATCTATGAAGTCTAATAGTTGAAACACTAATATAAATCATTCATGCATTTATACATTTACATACAATATTTCTGGAGAATGGACAAACCTCCTTTATTTGAATACCAATCCTCAAGTGCTATTTATTATCCCACAGTATTAGCCCATTTTATTTCTAATTTTTCATTGTCAGAAAATACATCCTCACATTTGTTGCATATTTGAAAGCAGATGATCTAAACACATTCCTGTGTTGATTCTGGTTAACAATTCTGCACCTATGCAGACTAAGTCAAATTTCCATTTTATAAAACAATATTTTGTGTATAAAAAGCCTACAATTTGATATACTTTAGGTGTTATCTGTTCCAGGCTAAAGTTCTTCAGTTTCTGGTATCATTCCTCATGACATCTTTATGCCCTAATGTTACAAGGTCTGGATTCAATTTGGTTGTAGATGTCCATCTTAAAATGAGGTATCCAGAACCAATCAAGTCCGTTAAGAGACATCCCTCAAGGGTATAAAAGGCTTGGACTATTTTGTGATGGCTCTCTCAAAGAATAAAACATTCTTTTTTTCTAAAGTTTCTGCTTGTGCTGAAACTGACAAGTGGTGATCTATTACAACCCTCTCTTAAGGTGACTTATGCCTCATGTCATTTCTCTTACCTCAAATCCTACTTGAGAAAAAGGAAAGTGTCTTTTTTGAAATGACTACATCTTATCTCTACTGCCACACGGTGTCTCTTTTTAATCGGGTTGTGTCTGTAAAACACTGAGGTACATTACACATATGTATTATGCAAGCACACTTTAAAAATTTCCCTAGCAACATCCAGTTATGAAGGAATGCTGATGCTCCCTCTAATTTCATTATATGAATTTAAATTTTTAAAATTTTATATGATTTATATACCCTAAAAAATTCTCCATTCCTAAGACTGAATCACAATTTTCTCATATTTCCTAATTAAAAACTGATTTAAATATATTTTCTAGAAAAGAACAAGAATGATAACACACATATTCTCTTAATTGACAAATTATTGGATTTGCTGATTTTTTGTTTGAAAATTTGCTTAGACCACTTGTTCCCAAAGAATAAAAAAAAGATAGAAATAAGGTAATTATAATTACAAAAAAATCCTAGTTTTTGTAGTCAACCCAGGAAACTCAATATCAATAATCAGAGTATATGAACTCACAGAATTTACATCCGAAAGCAGATGAATAAAAATTGTCTTATTTGTAATAAATATTATAAAAAATAGAGAATATAAACATAAATAGAAAATAATGAAGTAGGGACCACTTTTATTATAATATTCAAACATTTTTTTCACTAGGCAACAAATCAACTGACATCTAAACAGTGAGAAGCAGGTAGCCCAAGAAAGAGGCAGGATGCATATTCTAGAAATAAAAGATAACATTTGTAAAACTATTTAATGTCAGCTTATGAGAAATCTGCCCTAGAAGACATTGAGATATCTTCAAATTTCTGTGGAGAAGAAATCCAACAAAATGGAATTCTAGAATCAGAAAAACTGTTATTCAAAACTGAAGACAAACAAAATAGTTTTATGTGAACTAAGTGAGAAGGTTTCCCACTCAAGGACATTGGAAAAATAATTCACACCTCTTCTTAGGAACAAGGTGAAATTCTGAATATACACATAGGCAATGGCCAGACCATACATGAGAATGGAACTCTGACCCACAAACTGCAGCAACCATTTCAGGAGACCAAGTAACAACTTCTGGAACAATTTGCCCAGAATGGGCAGGACCTGGTTGCCAGCTACCAACCTCCCTGTATTTCCACCTCTACTTCTAACAAAATACAAAACAGATAAGCCCACTTCTAGTTAGTCTTCTTCCAGCTTCCCCATGCCAACAATTTCCAAAGAGAGCACACTTGAAGTCTTCCTTTTTTTTTCTCAATATAAAGTTTTCCCACTTTTCTGCCTTTGAGTCTCTGCCAAAGCAAATGGTTGTAGGTCAACTCACCTCCTAGAGTAACCTCTGAATAATTAGTCTCTGCTTATCTCAACTATATGACTGTAGTTCATTTCCAGCAAATAAATAGGAAATTTAACACAGACTGATGTCAAGAGATGAAAGAAGGAATGGTCAACAGAGACTGGTAAAGATATAGACAAAGTAAAATAGGTGTTGCTAATAGCACAGCAATCCAAAAAATTATATTAACTAATAGGATTTAGAAAAAAAGGCAGAACTAAAATTTAAGATGGTAATAATATAAATGGTTTAATGAGGTAAGCCACCCAAATGTCTTTATATTATTCTGTTTATATTTACATTTTGTTAAATCAAGTGTAAACTTGAACAATTTAAAAATTGTTACGTTTATGAAAAATTTGAGGGAAAAAGGGTAGACATTAAGAAAATGTAAACAATCCAACAGGTAGCAGAAAAGGGTATAGATACAGATATAGATTTAACATGATGCTAGAAAATATAGGAGAAGACAAAAAGCTGAGGTAGTAAGAGGCTTCCTTTTTCCCCCTATTTTTCGTTCTCCTCTAAAGAATTTGCAATTTCTATTTGAACATCTGTCACAATTACTGTGGAAGTTACTACCCTTCCTTTTCACCATAAATAGTCATGTCAATTTATATTTTGCCACATATGCCCTTCATTCACAAGTAGATTTCATTTGAGCTTGACATGTACATGTGAGAGAGAACAATTACTACAATGTCCATTATTACATGGAGATGAGAGTAATAAGCTATATATAATTTCAAAAAATCCTGTAAGTATTTAAGTAACACAAATGGTAATCAGTAGACTACCTACTCGTTCTCAGGTAGATCTTAATTGCATTATCTAGCATTCTTTTCAGCATTATAGTTGCCTCCAGATTGACTGTCAATGAATCATGCATTTTTCTTGAAACAGAGGAGACTAAGAAATCTTGAGTATACTAAAAACTGAAAGAACGGTCTCTGTATTGAACACAAAGTGGCATTTTAACATTATTATTCAATTAGAAACTTCATATTAGCATTATGAAAGTCAATAGAGACAGAGTTGCCAGTGACATCCACCAGCATGTTAATCAGACATGATCTGATTGTCCCAAGCACTTCCTGCCCCTATTGACCTTGATCCTTTGCCCAGGTGGAATTTAAAGAAAAGAATGCTGGAATAAGCACTACAAACCTTGCAAACTGCAAAGTGGATAATTCAATCTGGAGACAACCTCTCAAAGTAATATTCTTTCATAGACAAGTGATGAGAATATTTCCATAGTTTAAGCATATTTTAAAATGTAATTTTATTTTCTGAACTTACAAATGCTCTACTTACTACAAATAAATATTTTGCATTGTTTTTAAGAAGAAAAATATGTATTTTATTGTAATCTATTTTATCTGACATAATTTATTGAGAGATATATGATTCTTAAAATATTGATTTGAAATAAGTTAATTCCAAGTTAATTTTTTAAAAATTGTTTACCTCTTTGCCTTCAAAATTATTAAGTTTAAACCTGCAAATTCAGTAGTGCAGGGCACCAATTTTATTACTTATTTTTACTGAGGCATCATTGACATAACTACCTAACTACAATATTATGTAGTTTCAAGTGCACAAGAAGTTATTTGAAATTTATATACATTGTGAAAAAGTCACCACAATAATTATAGTTGCAATCTGTCACCTTCCAGCTAATACAATATTATTGACTATATTTTCCATGCTATACATTACACATCATGACTTATTTATTTTATAAATGGCAGCTTGCAATTCTTAATCCCCTTTACCCATATTGCCACTTTCCACAACCCATTCCCTTCTGGCAACCACATCTGTTTTCTGTGTCTATGTATATAGGTTTTGTTTTGTCTGTTTTCATTTTAGATTTTACATGTAGGTGAAACCAATTAGTATTTGTGTTTCTCTGACTTATTTCACTTAGCATAATACCCTCAAGATCCATCCATGTTGTTGCAAATGACAAGATTTTATTCCTTTTTATGATTAAGCAGTATTCCATCTTCTTTTATATATGTCACTTCTTCTTATCCATTTATCCATCAATGGACACATAGGCTTTTCCCTGCCTTGACTATTGTAAATTATCTGCAATGAACTTAGCAGTGCCTATATATTTTCAAATGAGTGTTTTTGTTTTGTTTGGATAGATACTCAGTAGTGGAATTGCTGGATTATATGGTAGCTCTATCTTTAATCTTTTGAGGAACCTCCAGACTCTTTTCCATAGTAGCTGCACCAATTTACGTTTCCACCAACAGTGTACAAGGGCTTCCTTATCCCTTCATCCTCTCCCACACTTGTTTTGTTGCCTTTTCTAATAGCCATTCTGACCCGTGTAAGGTGATATCTCATTATGGTTTTGATTTGCATTGTCCTAATGATTAGTGATATGGAACATCTTTTCATGTGCCTGTTGGCCGTTTATGTGTCTTCTTTGGAAAAATATCTATTAGATCCTGTGGCATTTTTTTACATTGGATTTTCTTGTTATTGTTGAGTTTTATGAATTCTCAATGTATTTTAAATATGAACCCAGTTAAGGACTCTATATAAGTGCCTAAGATTTGGTGGTGAGTACAGCCTCATAAGTAAGTTCCCCTTGCTAATTACACCTGCTACCCACCAGTTTGATGAAGTCTGCCTCTGGACTCTTCCTGCTTCCTTTTCCGGGGGCACTTTCAGTTTATACTGGGAAAATCCTGAGGCGGTTGTAAATCAACATCATGGAAATATTAAACAGTAATGAAGAGGATACAGTTAGATTTTACCTTTATAGGTGTATTCTATGATTAAAAAAAATCTAAAGCATCATTGTTTTTAACAAATTTACTAAGATTGCACTATTAAATGATTTCAGCCATCTCACTCAGTGAACATGAGAAATAAAGATATATCCACTTTTTGAGCACTCAGTTATAACATATCATATATGATTATATTACTTTTCTAAAATGAATAAATATAAAACACATATTTGCTTCCTGCTTTTGGAAATTTATTACTGTATCAGATTTATAGAGAACTATACTGATACATAATTAATTTCTCTATATAAGTTTCCAATTTTTAATAAAACAAAATATGAAGAAAGATTTGCAATTTTATTAGCTACACAATACTTTTCAATTACTCTATTGCAAAATGATTTTGTCCTTGGGTTTCCAAAGATGATAGGTCTACACTTAAATGATCAGAAATATAAGATATAATATTATCTTATAAGTAAGATATTATATATAATTATATATAATATCTTACTTATAAGATAATATTATATCTTATATTTCTGATCATTTAACTGTATGAGTAGCTACATTAATATTTTAATTGACAATATGGGATATACTATGAAATATATTAACAATGAAAAAATATATGAACATTTTATACATGCTAGTTTTCCATTGGTTATCATTCCTTCACAATTCTCCAGTGTTATTATATGTTTTACAAAAAAAATATTTTATTTTATTTTATTTTATTTTTTTACATTTATTCATTTTTGAGACACAGAGAGAGAGCATGAGCAGGGGAGGGGCAGAGAAAGAGAGGGAGACACAGAATCTGAAGCAGGCTCCAGGCTCCAAGCTGTCAGCACAGAGCCTGACGCGGGTCTTGAACTCACAAACTGCGAGATCATGACCTGAGCTGAAGTTGGGCGCCCAACCGACTGAGTCACCTAAGCGCCCCCCCCCCAAATAATTTTAAAGCACAGAAATTTATAATTGAAAATTTCCATAAAAATTACAAATTATTTTTGTTCTAAGTTTTCCACCAAATAGGAGTTGGTTAAAACAAGCAAAGGCAAATAAATTATCCCTATTGCAGTATAGGTGTGGTAAATATGTAGCTTAAAAATGATTTAAAAATTGTATTTGTGCTCAAGGAAATGTAAGGGACATCCCTCATATTAAAACTGGGCCCTACTGAGATATATCTATGGATTGGTTTTCACAGAGGCAATTATTTAGATACAGAGTCACTGTTACCACCCATATTGCAAGTAAATAAAGCAAAGAAACTTTCACTATACATCTTAACTCTACGTTTTAAAAAGGAATAAAATAGCTATAGTCACAATGATAAACATATTCAACTACACAATAAGCAGGACTTTTGGAACATGTCATGAACTGATAGGTTATAATCTATACTTTATACAACTTGACATTTAGGATACTAACATATTGATGAGGGTGATGTAAATGACTCAACAACTTTCACAGATTTAAAGTGGTCACTTGTTTTTTGTTAAAATACCTGTTTAGATTGAACAGTGGTCATTTTTTAATTTTGTATTAATTTATTTTTTTAAAGATTTTGTTTATTTATTTATTTATTTATTTATTGAGTGGGAGAGAAAAAGCACACACAAGCTGGGGAGAGGCAGAAGGAGAGGGAGAGAGAGAATCTTAACTGACTGCTTAGTCAGTTACATAAGCAGACATTCTGCACTGGGCATGTATGTCACAACCATGAGATCATGACCTGAACCAATATCAAGAGTTGGATGCTTAACCGACTGAGGCACAAAGGCGCTCCTAAGATTTTATTTAAATAATCTCTACATTCAGTGTGGGGCTTGGACTTACAACCCTGAGATCAAGACTCACGTGCTCTATCAAATGAGCCAGGCAGACGCCCTTGTGGTCATTTTTTTTTAATTAAAAGAAATTTGGAAGGTAAGTGTCCATTGTTGATAAAACTTTCCCTTTGCCTTTTGCAATTTTTAATTGGTCACAATAGTACCTCTTAAATTTATTAGCCAATGTCTAATTTTTAAAAACACACTTTTTCACTTTTTCTAATTGTCTACTTTAGATTTCTTCCACAATTAAGGAAACTCTACATCCCCTATTAAAAATGGGGGAGTGCTATTCCTAACAGAACATAACAAAGAAACGTCAACTCTTTTCATTTAATAGCTATTGTTCCCACATAGATACACACAAAACAGTGTGTGCTAAACAACAAAGACCAATATTCCTATAACACTCTCAGTCCTTTTAATGTTTACTAAATAAGGACATAGGTGACATAATTTCCTTGCCTACAGGTCTTTACCTCCTCCTCGGTCAATCTTCAGCTCCTTGGCTTGTAGGTACATAACCCCGCTCTCTGGTTTCCTTGTCCCATGGTATTCTCCTTGTGTGTCTCTGTCTTCACATATTCTGCTTGTTACAAGCTAATGTCATATTACATTAAGAGTCCACTCTACTCAAATATAACTTTACTTTTAAGTATTTACATCTGTCCTTTTCCAAATAAGGTCATGCTCTGACGTACTGGAGATTAGGACTTCAACATACATTTCCTTGAGAGACAAAATTCAACCAATCAAAGACAGACAGAACTCACCTATTGCAAGTGAAGAATGGATTATGTCAGGTAAAAAGAAAATATTAATAGTAAGTAAAAAAAAATATAACAATAAGCCTATGAACCAAGCTAGGTCTTAATATATGGATGAGATAGGCAGCAAAATTGCCTCATTGTGGAACCTTAATACTGTATTCCTCCTGAAGAAAATCTGTGCAAAATCTGAGTTGCAACTGTGATGCTTGAGTCTTCAAAGGTAGGAGGCAGGCATTGCAAACAATAAAGAAAAAAAATGCAGATTCTGTTCCACACAATTTATGGTGGTGAGAAGTAGAAAAGAGCACAGGAAAAAAAAAATCCAGCCAACTAATGATAATAATCACAAAATATGATAAGTGTACCAAGAATGACCATAAACATTAAAAAGGCAGGATAGCAAGGATAGCACTGTCACTTTGTCCCATTATTCAATAAATTGAACATGCTCTGTGGAGCTTAGCTTTTCAAACTGACCAAGCTACGCTGTAATTTCTTGGAAGCTTGCTTCAACCTTGTTCAGCTTTGCAAGACGATCTCCTTGGAGTCCATATGTACATTTAACTTTGAGAAGTACTACTTTACTGCTTTGAGATGGATAAAGATTCCAATTTCTATACTGCTGCAATTTTTTTTAACTGAAATGTATGTTTCTGCATCTGTAAAATGGTGATTTGAACTGGTTATCTCTAGGATAGTCAAACTAGGATAGTAACTGCACAAAAATCACACTTTCCTCCAAGTTTTCAACTTCATGCCAAAAAATTGTCCTTCCTGAAGCATATTATCATTTCTCAGCTAACCCAGAACAAGATATTTTCCTTGGAAAAGAAGTTGTGCTTTTTAATATGATTTATTGTATTAGTAAATAGAAAAGTCTGGATAGAATTTTCACTGAAGAGAATAGGTGAACCTCTGAAAAGATATGTCTTACTTGAATTGTTGATTTATACTTATTATTACCAGTTATCCCACCATCTGTTGTTCCCTAAAACAAGAGAGTTTCTAATTCAAGTTTAATCAGGCATTCAGTCATGTACATAAGATTTCATTTAAAGTGGAGTTAGGATGGGGTGCCTGAGTGGCTCAGTCAGTTAAGCGTCCAACTTCAACTCAGATCATGATCTCACAATTCATGGCTTCAAGCCCCGCGTTGGGCTCTGTGCTAATGGCTCAGAGCCTGGAGCCTGCTTCGGATTCTGTGTCTCCCTCTCTCTCTTGTGTGTCTCTCCCTGCTTATGCTCTCTCTCTCTCTCTCTCTCTCTCTCTCTCTCTCTCTCTCTCTCAAAAATAAATAAACATTAAAAGAATAAAAAAAATAAAGTGGAGTTATAAATATTCTAGAGGTCAGTAAGAAAGTCAAAGTTCAGACCTGAATTCAAGCCCAAACTGTCAGTTATCCAAACAACAACAAAAAACAAAGTGGATAAGTTAGGCCAGAACCTAGATGTTTATTTTGGATATAATATAACAGACGAGAACACACACCAGAAAATTCCTTCCTTCCTTCCTTCCTTCCTTCCTTCTTCCCTTCCTTCCTTCCTTCCTTCCATCCTTCCTTCCTCGATTCTTTCTTCTTTTCATCTATCTATAATCTATCTATCTATCTATCTATCTATCTATCTATCTACTCTGATTACAAATAAAATAGTTCTTCCTTAGAACCATCTGAAAGATTTCGTGTGCCTTGATGTTGATTCTATAAGGAAATTAAGCCTCCCTAGTCAGTTACATTAGCAGGGATAACATATTCTATGTGCACAGTCTAGTCACACATTTCATACCACGTCTTTCCAAGAAACCTGGTCAGTTGTAATTTTCTAAGGTTTACCAATGATTGGACCTGCATAATCTGGATGTAAATTAGAGACTAGGAGTAACACTTAGGGTGATGAAGTTCCTGGTACTTATCTTCAGCAACAATGGAAAATTATTGGTTGGTATGTTTATAAGCACAACAAGAGGGCTACCTTGAAATGATTTCATATCAATTGAGAAATGAATTCCATTTAGTTTAATAATGTAAGAAATGTAGACATTACACATAGAATCAGTCACTTCCATGTATTAGAATCAGGAAACATTCTGGAGAGAATGCTTATGTATTTGCTTAAACTATAATCTTAAAACTGCTAAAGCAGTCTGTATACTACACAGATTTCATAAACAGAGTATCCGTTGTTTAGATTTTTATTTCCTAGTGTATTTCTCACAATTCAGAAACTTCTTTAGACACAGGGTTTCCCACATCACTCATGTGCTTTGCTGATACCTATAGCAAAAATACTGCCAAAAATGAGTGGGTGGATGAAGCATTATAAATATTATAGAACTTCAACATTGCTACATGAGGGGAAAATAATATATATGTCCTTTCACTTCAGTGCTACCTGAAAGATTTTTCCTTACTCAAAAGATCTTTTTTCCATAGCTCTTTTTGTTTGCCTCAAAAACAGCGTTTCTCAAACTTCAAGCTTCCTATGTCTCACCTGGGACCTTGCCGAAATGGAGAACTGGATTTAGTAGATCTAGGGTGAGTCTGTGGCCTGCATTTCCAACAAGCTCCTCAGTGATACCAATGCTGCGTGTCCAAGGGCCATACTTGGAGCGGCAAAACTCTTAAGAGACCCTCTCTCCCAAACTTGCAGTGAAAACAACTAAGTTTCTTCTGGAGATCTCACTGTGGAATAGAGTCATCAGTGTATTATTACATGGTCATTCCACATAGGATAGACAGAAAGATGTGCAGGACAAAGTGTCATATAGTGAAAAAGGAATGAGTTTTTGTTTGTTTGTTCATTTTTAATCAGACACCTTAAATTTGGTTGTAGTTTCCAACACTGAACTCATGTGACATTGAAAAAAATAACCTACCATTCTGAGGTTTCCTTCCATGTAAAATTGAGATTCTCATCCCATCTAGAGGTTCCTAAAAACATTAAAATAGAACAACCATGTGATCTGGCAACCCCACTTCTGGGCATATATCCAAAAGAAGTGAAAACAGAATCTCCAGTAGACACCTGAGCTCTTATGTTTGTTGTGACATTATTCTCAATAGCTAAGATATGCAAACAACTTCTATGTCTATTAACGGATAAAATGGATAAGGAAGATGTAGTGTATATATGTACGGTGGAATATTATTTATCCATGAGAAAGAAAGAAATCCTGCCGTTTGTGTCAACATGGACGGATTTTGGGGGCAGTTTTGAAGTGAAATAAGTCAGATACTCGAAGACAGTTCCTGCATGATCTCACTTAAGTATGGAATCCAGAAAAGCTGAACTTGTAGAAGCAGAGAATAGAATGGTGGTTACCAGGGACTGGAGGGTGAGGGAACCAGGGAGATGGTGGCCAAAGAGAACAAACTTGACGTTAGAAGATGAATAAGTTCTGGGATCTAATGTGATTATAGCTAACGGTATTTCATTATATCTGAAAAGAGATGATAATTGTGTGACATGATGGAGGTGTCAGCTCATATTATAGGGGTAATCATATCCCAGCATAAGCGTATCAAATCAACACATTGTGCACCTTAAACTTACACAATGTCATATGTCAATTATATCTCAATAAAAAATATGGTTCTAATATTTAAATAGGATGATCTACATGAATGTGCTTCTTATACAATATAGCACTATATAAGCAGATTATAGTACTGTTTGCACCTAACGCCTCCCAGCCCTCCCCGCCCCACATCGGTGCCACAGTCCATGTCCTTTTTTTAGCTGTGAAAACTGCTTAGGAAACTGTCACTCAGCAGCTGCAAAGACTGCCAGCACTAAACCAATTTGATAGAAGGATCCAAGAGGGGAGAGGACAGAATATTTTCTTTCCTTCTGCAGTTCTAGTTATAAAGCCTAGATATAAAAGGAGAGAACCATTGTGGTATGGCATATGAATTTTAAGATGCTTTCATTGGGTTCATTCATATTCTACAGTGGTGTCCTCAAGAGTTTTTACCACCTTAGAAAGTAAAAAATATATATATTGTCTTTCTTTTTAAAAAACATTAAAAGGAATATGTCATCTTTACAAAGATGGGTTATTATAGTCATTGATCATGTAACTACATAGATAAGATTCTGGACTTATTCGCAGCTGGCTACAAACCAACCAGCAACTCCATGTTTGATATATAGATGAAGTGAGATTGCTTTAAAACGAATGCAGAATTTATTTGTAGTGCACAATTTATTAGCATGCATGAAGATGAATTAGAACCTGCAAGCTATATTAAATTTAATGCACGAGAAAGGGAAGTAATGAATTACTTGAAAATCATTTTAAAGCATCATTGCTAATGCAGCTGCTGAACCGCAATAGTACTAACTGCCGAGACAAATATTATTGAACCTGCCAGAGTCCCCAAACTGTGTTTTACACAATTCCTTAAAGAATATAAGCAAAGGCGTTTGACTCTCAGCTTCATGTATAAATACAGCGTGAAAGTATATGCTCCGTATCTTAAAAAAAGAAAAAAAGAAGTTCAGTAATTTAAGATTCCCATAACAGAATTCTTATGCTAATGGTTAAAACAAGTTGCTTTTAATTTTCAGAGGGATGGAACATGGAATTTATTAACTTCATATTTCTGATGGATGAAAGAAAATGTAATAAATGAAGAGATGAGCCTGAAACTGCCCTCACCCGGCTTTATTTAGCGTCGGTGTTCAGTTAGCTGACTTCACTATCTGGAACCTAATATTGCACTGGCTCAGCCTTTTAGTGTGCACTAAATCCTAGCCGCATAAAAGTGAAGCTAAATAGTATTTACAGGTCTTTTTCATACAAAGTGCAAACCAGCATTCCATTTATAATCCTATAAGAACACTTTGTAATCTGCATACCAATGCAGTGCAAATAACACATTTACTTTAGAAATGAGCATAATTAGATTATATAGATCATAGCTGAATTAGACTGAGTGACCTTTTGTTAGCATTCTCTGATAACTCAAGAAAATTTTACTACTTGGCTGCCTTTTCTCTTTTAATCCAAATGATCCGTTTTTTGGCATGAGCTCTAAAATCTTCAGAATCTTTCACAGTTTGGTGTCTGGGAAGGTTTTTTTTCTTTCCCAGCAGGAGGGCGTTGTAGTGTTGAACACTCAGAGTTGGAGTAGATGTTATCTTACATACGCTTGAGATGAGGAGAAACATAAAATACGAAATGAAGGGTGATATAAAAATGATTTATAATAGGGTTTAGTATGGTTTTTGTAATTACATTTTTAATTAATATTTTTGAGGATGTGCTTTACTTTTTATGCATAATTTAAATCAAATTGATATATATTACAGAGTTCAAGCCTGGTTTTTCCACTTAACAATACGTCAGAAATTTTGCTTTAGGTGATTAAATGTTTTCTAGTCTGAGATAGATTTGTGTACCTACTATGGTCTCAGACGTTAGGATAAGTGGCAATGGCCACATGTTTGTTTCAAAGAATTTTCCTCCTGGAATGCAAATGGTAATCAAAGATAAGGGAGATACAGTGATAACAACAACATAAACCAGTTATTCCCAACGTAAATCTCAGCTCCTTCTAATTAAGGAAATACAAGTGTATTAAGAGCCATTTATAATCTTAACACATTTCTAGGTCCTCCCCGTAAGCACAAATCTATATAAAGGAGGCATGCGTTTCTTCTGCATGTATGTCACTGACAAGGACTCTTGTCCCCTCAGGATAATGGAGGGTTACATGTACAGCATGGATCTATCCATCCCTCTATTCTTCCACCAGGCAAATTCAAAAGCTTAAGTAAAACAACACAAAGACAGTTTGGGAGACTACCTTCAAGATTATTTTTGGGTTTTAAAACTCTACTTCCATGAGAGAAAACTTGTTTCCAGGTCTTTGCTCAGAAATCAATCTCAGGAGAGTGAAAGAACATCATTTGTTTAGGTAAAACAGACCATAGTTATAGGATGGTACAGGGCTCTAATAAATAGGAATGTTTACTTAATTAAAAAAAAAAACAGAATATGGGCTGCTTCAGAGTCCTAAATCACAAAATATATAATAGCTGCGTATAAAGCTGTGTATATCTAGATGTCAGTAGATACATGAATAAACAAAACACAGAATTATCAGTTTTCTGTCCTTTTGCTCCCCACCCCATTTGATCCCTGATGTTCATTCAGTCTTAAAAATATATCATGAATTTTCTTTGACACCATTGTAGCCCAAGCTACCCTAAGAGCTCTTATAAAGCTGCTTTTAATGGATCTCCTGCTTCCAATTCTTGTAATGTTCAATCAATTCTCTACACTTCAGCTAGAGCAATGTTTTTAAAAAATAATATGCTCTTTTAATTTTAAGAATCAAATGCATTTCCATCACCCGATATGAAAATGTAATCCCAGTCATATAGTCATATAAATATGACCATTCCTCACCTCTGCAAACAAATGATTCCACCTCTACACCCTACTCTTGTCTAGAAACACCAGTCTCTTTTCCGTTCTCTGAACACAAACTTTTCTCTTCCTCTAGGTCTTTGCATTATTTACACCCACAAACTGAAAAGTTACTCCTTCACAACCTGGCTTTTTGGATTCTTCAGATCTCAGTAAAACTGTCACCTTATGGAGGCTGTTTTGTACGTCCTTACCAAAAGTGGCTTTTTCCACTTCAGTTGTTATCCTATCATTTGGATTTTTGTTATTCCTTCACAACACTTGTCCCAGTCTCTAACGATCATATTTATTGTCTTGCTTATTGTTTATTTCTTGCAATAGTACAAGCAGATGAGTAGGGTCATTCACTTCCTAGTTCACCTTTTTATTTTTGTACCTGCATAGTACCTAACGTGTAGTAGCCAGGCAGCTGAGTGCTGAGTGAATGTGCTGTACAGCTGGTAGCAAGGGGAGGGGAGTACAATCCAATCTGGGGTGCGTATGGATCCATTTGGCTTCTGCTTAAGATTATAATTAGATATACACAAGAGACACGTTCCACAAAATGTGCTTATTTTATATCTCCTGGCTGTAATAAAATTGCAGAAATGATTTCTGTAGCTCATGAATTTGAATATTTAAACTTTTTAAAAATTGCATTGAATCTTTTTGTCCCTAGCATCTGTATCCCTTCACCTTCTAATTCTTTGAGTCCTATTCTGGAACTTTTCCTTTTTTTTTTCAGTTGGATCTATCGATCGTAACTTATCTCTAGTCCTATATCCTTCATCCTTATCTTTCTACACTGCTAACCTCGATGAATTTACCCATGCTTATGACTCCATCTATTACATTTGTATTGAAAACCACTTGTCCAATTTTGATCTTTTACGTGCACGACCATAACCTAACACTTGAAATGTGGCATGATTTAGATAATGGACTTTTATCTCAGTCTTGCAAGATTAAAAAAATAAACTTTCTTCTTTAAATTTCTTTCTCTTTACAGATTTCCTGTTTCTTTTATTGATATGTCCGAGTCTGGAAATCTTGGACTCATCTTTAAATCAATATTCTTTATTTTTATCTCTTTTGCTTTGTTTGCTCTTAGCATTTCCTTCACAATCTTTCTTGGACTTATCCTTTATATTTCTTTTCCCATGGCATTCACTCTAATCCCTTAAATAACTATAAATATTTTCTATCCAGCTCACTGGCTCCAGATTCCTTTCACTATCCGCCACTGCCAGATTATAGTTTTAAAAGACATTTTTCATCATATTTACTCCCACACAAGAACCCGGAGTGGTTTACAGTAATCTGTGTGAAAATAACACACACTCACACACACACTTCCCAAATCACTTTTCTTAAAACCTTTCAATAAATTTGACTTTTTGAAAAACTTTTTAAAATTTTATTTTCTTAGCAACAATGAAACAGATTCTCCTTCATATCATTCAATGTGTTAATGTAGAGCTTCAAATTCTACAGCTAAACTCCAATATTTCCATTCATTCTCTTTCTACTCCATGATGAGGTTATTCTCTTTAGATTCAAACTCCCTCATAACTTGTATCATGAATATTATTACCTGAATATGTATGTCTTGTGGATATATTTACTTTTATACTTTTACTCATGCTTATTGATGAAAACATTTTACATATCCTCAGAGATTAAAGTTGAAAAGTGATTTATACTTCTAAATTCAAGTAGTAAATAAAACTTAGTTATTTTTAATAGAAAATACTAATATTCAAAAAAGTATGACTACATTCTACATTTAACAATTCTTATACACCTACACTGACATAACCATTACTCCAAGTCAAAAGTGATACAGATATTTTTAAAAACACTTTGAGACAAACTTTATTCATCTTTTTACATAAGGAGATGTTTAAAACTTCTGATGAAGTGAAAACAGGATATAATGAAAATGTTTTAAAATGTTTTTACATTTTAGAATTTATCATCATCATCATCATCATCTCTCTCAAAATAAATGTTTTATAATTTTTCTTAGGACTATATATAACAATTTTGATAAATTTATATTGGTGGGAAAATGAAGAATATCAATCAATAAATAATAAATCCTGTAATTCTGCACTGCATTCATTTTACGCCTAAGACTGTTAAAATGTCTTTGATTCTGCAATACAATTTTGAAATATTTCATTTCCATAAAGCTGCTCAAGACAGCAGAGACAAATAGTTTATAAAATGTTCCTAGTTAGGAATGCTGCTTTCTCTTCATTTTGACACATCTAGGGCATGCAATTATTCACAAAGGTCACTTTCTAAAGAAGAAAAAGAACAATGACCAAAGGCAGCATTTAGGTTTCAAATAGACTATGACAATTTAATCAATGACAAACTCCCAATGTCAAGAACCATCTTATTTCTAGGTAGACAGAGAATGACATTTCATCAGAACTAAGTACAATTGCCCACATTAAAAACTAGCCCAAAAAATTACTATGAACACTGAGAGCAAGGTTTAGAGGGGAAAAAAAGAGATACAAAGTTATTGTAAGTTTAAATATGAATGTAACTTTCCTTTTCTTACTGGCATTTTTAAAAGTGTCTTATTGGGGCGCCTGGGTGGCTCAGTAGGTTAAGCATCTGACTTCAGCTCAGGTCATGATCTCACAGTTCGTGAGTTCAAGCCCTGCGTCGGGCTCTGTGCTGAGAGCTCAGAGCCCGGAGCCTGCTTCAGAATCTGTGTCTCCCTCTCTCTCTCTCTGCCCCTCCCCCGCTCATGCTCTGTCTCTCTTACTCTCAAAAATAAATAAATGTTAAAAAAAATATAAAAAAAGTCTTATTATGAATTAAATTATGCTTATAATCTTAAGGAGACATAAAATTCAAAGCTAGAGAGAATAAAATTTACCACTTTGCTCCCCACAAAACACACTTTTCAACTTTGTATTACAATTAATTGACTGAGAAATGTAATGTGGTAAGATGCCCTTTCACTTGATTTCCCCTCCCCCCAAAGTCAAAGCAATGTCCTAAACGATGTATGGAATGCATTTTAAATTGTTGTGAGATGTAGCCTAAGAATACCTTTCTAGAAATATTCCAGGATGCCAACTTTTGTATTTGTTTTTTTAAAATAAAATTACTCAGCATTATCAATCAGTAGCCATAACCACTTCAAGCGATAAAAATATCTAGACTATAATTGGTATTAATACTGACGTAGGAGACTGCCATTCTTAAAAAATTTCAACTCTCTCACTTAATTTCTTTTCCTTAAAATAAATATAGCAATACCTTAATACACATGAGGCTTTGAGATGATTCAGTAACACTCTCTATGTAAGCCCTAGAAATGTTTTAGACATATATTGTGCAATAAATATTTTTAATGAGTTACTCATTATTCCATGCTTATTTCCTATTCTGCAAAACGTGTATCCTCATTTCTATGAGATATTCTTGGCTCTTTCAGTGAAATACCAAAACAGGAAGGCATTGTGATAAGATATTCACATAACTGTTGTTCACACACTTGCAAATCAATATTGTAGGAGAGAAGCAGAATGATACAATGAACCTGATTTCCAATGGAAATAGTTAATCCAACCATCATGTGATAGCAGAGGCATATTATGATGAGGATTTTATTTCTGAACCAGGTAGTATAGTATTAGAAACTGGAAAGTTGTAGAATAAAAAGATTTATATTTCATATATTTCTGCAAGCTGAAATGCCTGTATCAATTTGGCTAAGTCATAAAATTTTCATTTCATGTTAAAAAAAGAGTATATTATAGGTAATCATAATTGGGAGAACAGCATGCTCACTCTCCCCAGACTGCTACTTACTAGGTATGCGTACGTATCAAAGACTACATAATTAAGAGGGGAGGCTAAATTAGCTGTGAAACTTATAGTTGATATAACTGAGCTAGTTTTAACTGCAAATATTTGCAGGAATATCTGAAAAAAATAACCAAGAAAAGAAACTATTTTGTACAAATAGATTACTCTTTGTTCAGTGGGGATGAAAAAAAAGAGAATGAAAACAATTGAAAAAAAAATAGATTAAGCACAATAATAATCAAACCTCACATATCAGATTCCTTTAAGAGCTGTTATATGTCAATGTTTCAGTTTTACTAGTCTTCATCACATTCTTCCATATTTAAATGTCCAAGATCTTTTTGTTTCACTCACCCACCCGACCACCATAAGTCTCTTCCTGTTGATCTCCTTTTTTGGCACTCTGCTATCCTTTACTGGAAAGTATCCTGAGATTGCTAAGTATGAAATTAGGAGTGATGACTTTGTATTTCAGAAAAGGCTCTCAGTAAGCTAGTTTCCCCAAATAAGCTTCAAACTCTATATGCCTACAAATGTTTATTTTGTGTGCATATGTATGGAAAGGAAGATACCTGTTTAATATGATGAGCATAGAAAGCAACTCTAAATAATTAGGAAGGTAAAGCAAATAGGTGCTTAATTTTGTAACCATGGAACAAATAGATAAGTGGCACATTTTGTAGAAAAAAATTCTAAATACTAGTTATTGTCACTAATACACCTTAACAAATAATTACTATAGTTTATCTTATTTGTGGTAAAATCCATAAATTCTGTCTAAAGTCCCTTGCAAATCTGAGGTGTGTTTATTTTTAAACTCCTGAATAGAAAGTGAGTTTGACTAAATAAGTCTTCAATGTCTTTTTTTTCAATTTGAAAACAAGACTTACAAGATATTTTATAAAATTTTCAAATCTAAGTCATTGGAATCTTAAGTAAATGTTCTGATCTATTTACAGTAAATGCGTTGTAGATTTTACAAAATGTAACCAACATCAGTGGCATATAATTTTTCACCAGCCTAATTTATCACTTACACATGACATCAGGCTATATTTAGACAGTATAAAAAAGATTGAAAAATCGATTTGCACCTGTATTGGTTGTAGAATCCCCACAATAAGCTTGGAGTTTCTCAATGATGCAGACATGAAACACAAACTCTTCCATTATATACAACTTCTCCATACCATTAAAATAATAAATTCCTATAGTTTTTTTTTCTTAATAGCAATACAACAAACTGAAGAGTATCATTAATGCGCAATATCCTAGGTCAGCTTTATGCTCAAGGAGAATAGATAAACACTTAGTGTTAACTCAGAAAAGTCCAAAGGAGGTTTTATTGTTGAAGTTAATTCTTTTATCTTTAGGCTTTGATCCCTATTAAGATTCAAAGACCCCTGGGAGAAGGGACACTTTATCAACTATAATTCATTAAGGGAATAAAATGTCTGAAATCTAAAAGGCAATGGAGACATGGGAATAAGGTGTTGGTAGAAAGAGTTTAAAAAATAGAAAAACATGAGAAAAAAATCACATTTAGTTTTTTCTCAGGTAGTTAGAAAAAGAAAAAAAAATGAGCATACTGACCTTTGAAACAGAGATAAATATGCTGGCCTTCAGAATTTTTGGCACTGTGCTGCACTATGTACAACTGACCCATTTCAATATTTCCCTGTATATGAGTAGTGAACACTAATGTCTCTTGATGCTTCTTTCATGATATCCTGAGATTTTTATTTTCACCTTTGCCAAGATTAAACCAGAAATGGAAGATAATGATAATGGAGAAACAAGGAGTGAGATTCCAATACATGCATGTATGGAATGCATAATATGACTTAGAAGATCCACCCAAGAATATTAAATAGAGCACTGATTATAGGATAAAATTACTTCTAGACACTGGCGATACAAATTTGATTAATTTTGGTGACTGGGTTCCAATTACAGTTCAGAGGATTCTAATGCTAACATAAGAAGACTCTAACCTGTTCATTTTAGCCTGAAAGGGGTCCTTCATTCACCCTGTAAATCATGTTATTTCCATTAGTAGATAAAAATACACATTATTACTGTACAATCATTAAGTTATGTACCTCAAGCCATATGTGTTGAATTTCAATTTTCTGATAAAATACTGATTGCCATACAAGGTAAATAATTCACTAAAAATATGTTTCAAAATGTCTAATAAGTGTGATAATGGCTTGCCTTTTTTCCCCCTTTGTTCGTTTATTTTGTTTCTTAAATTCCACATATGGGTGTAACCATATGGTATTTCTCTTTCTCAAAAAATGAGCTTTTATTTTAACCAAGGTTAAAAAAAAGATTTATTTTTCTTTTTAAAATTCCCTTATTTACATTTATTTTAGTATTTCCTTATTCTATTTACTTTGGTATTAATAGTCTCTTCTTTGATCTTCCTAAGGAGTTATACTTGATCATTAACTTTTATACCTATATTCTTTTCTGAAATAGGTATTTGAAACTATAAAATTTCGCTTAAGCACTGGTTTGTCTGCATTTCACAAATTTGTCTATCTTTCCACTGTCATTTAAACGTTTAAAAAATTTCTTCTTAATTATTTCAATCATGAATTATTTAGAAATATATTATTTTAGGGGCGCCTGGGTGGCTCAGTCGGTTGGGCGGCCGACTTCGGCTCAGGTCATGATCTCGCGGTCAGTGAGTTCAAGCCCCGCATCAGGCTCTGTGCTGAGGGCTTGGAGCCTGGAGCCTGTTTCAGATTCTGTGTCTCCCTCTCTCTGACCCTCCCCCATTCATGCTCTGTCTCTCTCTGTCTCAAAAATAAATAAATGTTAAAAAAATTTTTTTAATAACAAAAAAGAAATATATTATTTTATTTTTAAATATTTAGGATTTTTAAGATATTTACCTGTTATTGGCTTTGAATTTAGCATAATTTTGATCACACAGTGCATTCTGTATTATTTCAATCATTTGAAATTTATTGATGCTTATTTTATGACTCAGATTTAGGTGAATGTTTCATATGCATGTACAAAGAACTATGCATTCAACAGTTGTCACAGTATTCTGTAATTGTCATTTAGGTTAAACCGATTAATAGTATTGTTCTAATCTTTTATCTTCCTGATTTTTTCTTGGGCTAATTGGTCTATCAGTCTCTGAGACAGGCTCTCAAAATTCCAAAATATTCTCGTGAATTCTTCTTGCAGTTGTCAGTTTTTGTTCTGAAGTGGTTTTATTATTGTTTACACATTTAATATTATTATAACTTGAAGTAACTCCTTTATATCATGAAGCGTTCCTCTTTTATTTGGCCATGATGTTTGTTAATGTTTACTTTGTGTGATATCAATGTAGTTATATCAGCTTCTAATGCTTAATGGGCTTGCATGGCATATTTTTCTGTCTTTTTACTTCTAACCATTTTATTCTCAACATTTAAAATATGGTTAAAGAGCATATGATTCCGTATTTCTTATTACCAATCTTTGCCTTTTAATTAGTGTGTTTTGTCCATTTACAGTAAAGGTGACTGTTAATATTGTTGGGTTAAAGTCTATCTTCTTGTTATGTGCACTTATTGGTCTGATTCTCTGTTCCTCATTCCTATCCTTCTTTCCAGTGAATCAAAATTTTTAATACCTTACTTTAACTGTCCTATTGACATTGATGTCTTAGCTTTATTTTTGTTATATTTTAGCTGTTGTTCTAGATAGTGGATCAAATACCTTCAAGTCATTAAATTATTCCAGAATAATCTATATCCCGAACAATGTAAGAATCTTACTTCAGTTTAAGTTCACTTACTCCCTTCCTACTTTTTTGTGCTCTTGTTCCGTATCTCAATTCTACAAAACAATCATCTCATGACAACCAATATTTAACAATGTAAATATATCTATTTATAAATAACAATCTAATTAAAAGTCTTATTTATTTACCCACCAATTTGCATTTCCATTACCCTTTTTTAAACTTTTCATTTGTATGCACAACTTTTCATACAAACAATCTCAAAATGATCATACTACTCAACTCTATGGAAACAAAGTCTTCTTGTAATCTTTGTGAATGACAACCTTTAGTAATGTGCCTTGAAAATCTTGTATGATCTTATAGGGTGTGACTGTATTCTCTAAACATTATTTAACGTGCTTTTTAAATTTTCTTCTTTGACTATTTCCAAACTCATTACCTTAAACTTATTTTTGCCTCAGTATTTCTCTCATTTTATGTTAGCCATTGCCAATATACCTTCTGACTTTAGAGTACTTCTGTAGTATGTACAGAAAAACATAAACATTAAATTAGTATCTGAAAACTTAATTTTTCTAAGTCGTATTTTTATCTGTACGTGATTGTGTATAATTAAAGACAAATGATAAAAGACTTACCAGGTCAGGAGTTTTACATCATACAAGAAGAGTGTCTAAATAAATATAAAAATGTGAATAAATCAGCAGTGTTATTATTTACCAGGTGCAATTTATCCAAGTTGGAAGAATTTCAGTAGGGATAGCAAAGCTGAAGATGCTTCCAAATTATAGTTATAAAAGGAGTATATCTGGAAGATAACTTATATCAGGAAATAAAATGGTGGACAGAAGACATAAATAGCCTTCTATGGTAAATAATATATTTTGGAAAAATTAATATGCATTGTTTTTATCACCTTTGGGGTTTTGTAAATTGAAATTTGTCAGTATGTAGTCTTCATGTCTGTATGTTACCTTACAGGTAATCCATCAGTTAAAAAAAATCAGTTCTTAAAAAAAAAAGAAGGCAAGAAAGAAAGAAAGAAAGAAAGAAAGAAAGAAAAAGGAAGGAAGGAAGGAAGGAAGGAAGGAAGAAAGATATTCTATAGTATACATACATAACACTGGACTCAGGTCAATCTGAAGTTCAAGCCTAAAGCTATGTTGAAGAGGTAACTATAGCAACAGCTGTAATCAAATAAGAAATGGAGAAAGTTTGCTATTCACTTCTTTGCCAGCTTTGTAGCTATTTTAATGCTTTTCCCCCCCAGAAAATGTAAATATAAGGTCAAATTAATTCGTGAGTATATCAAAGTTTATCTAAGAGTTAAATTAATACTTTCCTTCAGAGACACAAGTAAATTTGTTCTAATGCATTACAGATGAAACAGTTTAAAATGAAGTGAAAATTTCTTTTTTCAAAAATGCTGTTAACTGCTGCCTTATTTCTTCTCAGGTTTAATTTTTTTTTTCTAACTCAGAAAACATAGACTATTTCATAAAAGAAGAAAAAACACATTACATTTAAAAAATGTTATTCCTAGGAACCATTATTAAAAACAAAACTTTACTTAAAAAATAACTATTATCAGGGCACCTGGGTGGCTGTCAGTTAAGCATTAAACTTCGGCTCAGATCATGATCTCACAGTTCATAAGATAGAGCCCCATGTCGGCTCTGTGATGACAGGTCAGAGCCTGAGCCTGCTTTGGATTCTGTGTCTCCCTCTCGCTCTCTGCCATTTCCCCACTTGTGCTCAGTCTCTCTCTCAAAAAAAAATTAAAAAATTAAAAAAACCCTAATATTTGTTTAGACCCATATTTAAAGTAAGATTTAAATCATCCTTCCTTCAGATCATTCCATTGCAATCTATACAAATAGGTTGAAAATATGTGAAAGTTTTTGGTAATAGAAATAATTGGTGTACATAGTCACATATCATCCCAAATGTAATTACTGAGATCTCTTCTAAACTTGAAAATATGTCCTATTGAAAAGGAATAACTAATGTTATTTAATGTTTGTATAGTAGGTATGGAACTATGAATATTAGTGTATTATTACCTATTTGAATTTTATTTTGGTTGAGATTCTTAATATTCATCCTCCTTGTATCTCAATTTTGACAAATTAAGTTACGTATTTGGCATAAATGACAAATTAAGTTATGTATTTGACATAAAAACCACTCTTCAAACTATTATTACTATTTAATTAGAGAAGAAAAAAAGAATATGCTTTTTCATACCCTAGCAATGCTTTAGGTGTATTAGTTAGTTAAGCCTCATGTACAAATGACCAATATATCATTGCTTCTTCCTTTGATTTCATTTTATAATATATGTATTCTATATTTTGTGGATAAGGCATGTGATTATTTGTAGTCTGGAAATTATTAAGCCAAAATTCAACCACTATAATACACAGGTACGTCCTATCCTTAGAGTGGTATTTTAGCAGTATCTTTCCTTCAAATTTCATTAACCTGAAATACTTTATTTATTTCTATTTTTTTTAATGTTTATTTATTTTGGAGAGAGACAAAGTATGAGTGGGGGGAGGGGTAAAGAGGGAGAGGGATCTGAAGCAGTTTCCAGGCTTTGAGCTGTCAGCACAGAGCCCAACCTGGGGCTGGATCTCACAAACGGTGGGATCATGACCTGAGCTGAAGTCAGATGCTTAACCGACTAAACCACCCAGGTGCCCCTGAAATACTTTATTTTAAATAAAATTGAAACTCTCTGGTTGTATTTCTCCTTGCCTGTGTGTGTATGTGTGGGTAGGTGCGTATATGTGTTTGTGTGTGTGTGGGAGCACATATGTGTGTAATCTCCAGGATTTTAATACAGATATTATTTGCTAATGTGACCTAAAACTAGGTATCAAATGCCATTTCCCCAATATTTTCCTATAAGAAAAAAATAAGTTATTTTTCCGAAAAGTACATCATCATATGCTAAACCACACATAACATTGCTTCTTCAAGGTAGATTTTGAAATGCTGGTTGTAGTTACCACCCACACTAACATGTAAAAGACATGGGGAAAATAGATCTAACGCCAAAGAGATCTACCAAATAAATATGATAATATATAATTTACCAATATGAATACATTTGTTTAGGTTATTAAGAAATTTTGAAATTAATGTTGCCCCAAGTTAACAATAGTTCTCTGTATCAATGGGTTAAGAACGTCAATGGAGTTGCTTTAACTATTATTGTAAGAAGGCACTTACTAACAATTCTTGAAATCATTACCACCATTTTTATTTCTTTCTAAAGTGAAGCCTTTTTTTGAAGGAAAAACAATCTGACTATATGCTCCAGCTGTTTTTTTTCCATCTGCTTCCATGATCTGTAACTACTTTCTTATAGCAGGAATTAAATGTTAAATACTATTTTTTTCTTGCTAAAAGTTAAATGAAGTGACTAGGCTAAATTTATTCCTTGTTATGTATAAAAAGAAATTCAAAAAATTATCTCAATAATAGCGTATATTAGACTACTTTAGACAATGCTAAAATCTAAAAGTGGAACTAAACTGGTTATCATAATCACTTCATAATCTGCTGTATCATATCACTGATGATCATAATTAACTGACGTTTCTTGTTTTCTGGGAACTCGCTATCATGAAATAGTTGAAGAAACTTCTTTAATGATTTTTGGAAAATTTGCAAAACTTACACATAATTTTTAAAAACTTTAATACCTTAAATATAGTGTCCACTAGTTGAAAATATTTCTTTACATTTATTTATTTTTGAGAGACAGAAGGAGACAGAGCACAAGTGGGGAGGGGCAGAGAGAGATGGAGACACAGAATCCAAAGCAGGCTTCAGGCTCCAATCACAGAGTCTGACACGGGCGCCCCCAGTGTCCAGTAGTTTAAAGTCAGTCCTTTCAAAAACCATAGACAATCTACAGAATCCATAGGCTGTATTAAAAATATCTTCCTTGGGGCGCCTGGGTGGCTCAGTGGGTTAAGCGTCCGACTTCAGCTCAGGTCACGATCTCGCGGTCCGTGAGTTCGAGCCTCGCGTAGGCTCTGGGCTGATGGCTCAGAGCCTGGAGCCTGCTTCCGATTCTGTGTCTCCCTCTCTCTCTGCCCCCCCCCCCCCCAGTTCATGCTCTATCTCTCTCTGTCCCAAAAATAAATAAACGTTAAAAAAAAATTAAAAAAAATCTTCCTTAAAGGACCAAATATATTGAAATTTGTGACAGATATATTTGTGGCATATTTATGGCATGCTATAACATGACATATGTAACATATGCCATATGGCATGCTATATGACATGCTATGTAATATATGTGACATATGCTATAACATGACATATCCTCAAATGCACTTTATATTCTACACAATATCATGGGGAAAGCCACTAATGCTATTGTTCCCTTGACCTTGATGATGCTACTGAAATATATGGATTGTTACAATGAGTTACTATGGCACATGTGTTTCCTTTGTATATTATTCATAAAAATTTTTGTTAAAGCCACATTTATCATTGACTTTTCTAAAGTTGTTGTGCCAATAAATAGTTAACTATTATGTGATTATTACTGTTAGATTTTATAACTTCTATATAGAATAAGAATGTTTTAATAGTATAAAACGTTCAAATTAGTTCAACAATAATATTGGAAACAGAAAATCATAAATTTTATTCATAAAAAGACAGACATTAAGAAAAAGCATATAATCTGGAGGTTTGCATATATGTGTGTGTATGCTGGTGTATGTATATTTATCTATCTGGCACCAGAGTTTGTATTTTAGATCAGTGTTGAAAGAATCTAAACTTTACTGGTTTTTTTTTTTTATTTATTCTTTAAGTATATTTATAATTATAATAATATATTATATAATATATAATATATAAATATATAACATATTATATAAATATATAATATTTATATTATATGATAATATAAATATAATAATTATAATATTTAAGTATATTTATTTTAAGTATATTTTGAGAGAGAGAGAGAGAGAGAGAGGGAGAGAGCATGATGGAGGAGCTGATCCCAAGCAGGCTCTGCACCATTAACATGGAGCCCAATGTGGGGCTCAGACACACAAAACAGTGAGATCATGACCTGAGCCAAAATCAAGAGGCAAACACTTAACTGACTGAGCCACCCGGGTACCCCCACAATTTTTAAATTTCTATCTATCCCATGCAAAAATCAATTGCTGGTGTATAAAGGCTTACATTAAAAAATCAACATTAGGATATTTTTATGAATTTGCAGTGAAGGAGTATTTCATAAGCAAGACAAATGCCAGACTATGCTTGATAAGAGTGACAACTTCAACACACTAAAATTAAAATTATATTTACTAAAATGTACCACAGAAAAGTAAAATTATATGCCTCAAACTGGACGCAAACTTTTTTTTTCTCTTTTTAATGTTTATTTATTTTTGAGACAGAGGGAGACAGAGTGCGAGTGGGGGAGGGGCAGAGAGAGAGGGAGACACAGAATCTGAAACAGGGTCTAGGCTCTGAGCTGTCAGCACAGAGCCGATGCGGGCTCGAACCCATGTACTGGGGGATCATGACCTAAGCCGAAGTCGGACGCTGAACCGACTGAGCCACCCAGGTGCCCCTGGAAGCAAACGTTTTTAACATGTATAGCAGAACAGGATTGATATGAAGAATATAAATGACATGTAAATATCAATAACACCAACAACCCAAGAGACCAGTGGCTAAATATTATCCACAAACACTTACCAATAAACAAAACACAAACAACATGACTATATGAAAAGGTGCTCAACCTCATTTTAGTAATTAGAAAAATTCATGTTAAAACTAAAAAGGATAATTACTTGCTGCTGAGGTTGTAAATCAATGGGATTTCTCATTCATTGTTAGCAGGATATAAATTGATCTAACAACGCATATAATATAAAATGAATTATATAAAATACAAAAATATGCATATGTGGTAAAACCTTGAGAAAGCATACAAAGTGCAGGAGAGTTTTCCTTCCCAGGAAATGTGGGGTGATATAGTTGTGGAGAACACAGGAAGTTTTGTATTACCTGGTAATTTTCCATGTCCTGAGCTATGTAATGAGCAAATGGGTGTTTGTTTCTTTATTATTTTTTAAACTGCACAAATCTACTGTATTAACTACTGTGTATGATATATTTATAGTAAAAGTGTTAAAGTATAAATAGGACGCAAGACCTTAGGGCAGTGACTGTAAACTGCTGAGGGTAGACGTTCTGATTTGTTTGGCCATCAGAAAAGAGACTTGGGGGGCGCCTGGGTGGCGCAGTCGGTTAAGCGTCCGACTTTAGCCAGGTCACGATCTCGCGGTCCGTGAGTTCGAGCCCCGCGTCAGACTCTGGGCTGATGGCTCAGAGCCTGGAGCCTGTTTCCGGTTCTGTGTCTCCCTCTCTCTTTGCCCCTCCCCGGTTCATGCTCTGTCTCTCTCTGTCCCAAAAAAAATAAATAAACGTTGAAAAAAAAATTAAAAAAAAAAAAAAAAGAAAAGAAAAGAGACTTGGTCACATCCGGATGTTGGGGAAACAGGAATACAAGTTAAGGCTTCAAAATAAAGGAAATACAATAGGGCAAATTCTATGAAGAAGGGGTAGGCAATTAGCACATAGAGGGAATCAGAACTCTTGAGTAAGAAGAGAAACATTCTCCCAATGCTATACAGGAAAAAGAAGCAAAGACAATGGATATAAATACATTTTTAGGTGGGACAGGGGCCTATAGGATTTTTTTAAAAAGGTATTATTGCCTTGATTTCTATTTGCCATGGGAAGTAGAAGTTAATATTCTCAAAACATAATGAAGGTAAAAATAAGGAATTGAAAACATTGGAAATTTAAAATTACTGCAGGCAAGAAAATGGAGAAGAAATAATGGAAACAGAATGGTGTGCAGACATTATTGAGGATAAAGATAAGGTTTATTATAATATCAGCAAACTACACAGCTCAGTGATTTTCTTCGCTAATACTCAGAAACTGGGGTGCAGAAATGACAACTATATTCATAGATGAAGGACTGCTGTATTCATATAGGTGACAGAGCACAGGGTTTCAGGTCACTGAGGAGAAAATGATGAAAGCAAGAGAGCTCCTATTTCCAGACTGAAGAGGTAAGGAAATAAATACAAGAGCCACAGAAAGATTGGATGGGAATGCCAGGGTCAGAAGACAGGGAGACTCAAACCGAGTTATACCTGTAGCAAGGAAAGGAAAAACTAGTGTGAGCCTGAGATATTGAAGAAAGTTCTTTCAAGGATTAAGATACACATAATGGCAAAGTCCAGGGCAAGGCCTTGAATCCAAGTGAAGCAGAGTATATCCCTAGATTGTAGCTGAAGTAAAAATATGACAACTCGCATTGCTTCAGGGATTAGAGACCATAGATTAGGAGAGGAAGCACTAGGAAAATGCTTTTGCTCTGAGATGTTTATGTATATAACTTCACATTTAATGATCTCACTTCAATCCAAACTGGGGCTTGTGTTATCCCTCTTTCCTTCCACAAATTTCTCATGTGTCATTTAAAATTTTTTTCTGATTCTTTTAACCATCTTTTTTTTAAGGATTATTGCTAATATCTATTTTAACAAGGTGTGTGTGTGTGTGTGTGTGTGTGTGTGTGTGTGTTTAATCTTGATTTCTCATAAACAGTACCAAGGGGAAGAAACCCATAACTGAGTGGCTACAAGGCTTGAAAGAAATTGTTTATGCATCTAACTACACAATAAATTTATTGTATGATATGCAACAAGCAATCTAATCTCTCCAGCCAGCACATTTACTCATACATTGACATAGTAGCACTGTCTCTGCTTTCTTCATGAACTTTGAAAGAACAACACAAGATTATACATGTCAGAGTATAGTAGAAATTCAAGGTATTATAAAGTTCATGATTCTATAAGTAAGCATTAAATACAAAGTAATACTAATAAGTAAGTAAGATTAAGAGAGCTAAACACAAAATGAGACTTTCTATAGAGATGAATTGGAGTTAACGTATTAACTTTGATCCATGCTGGAAATTCAGATTATTTAAAAATTTGGTTTATACAGGGGCATCTGGGTGGCTCAGTCAGTTTAGCGTCCGACTTCGGCTCAGGTCATGATTTTGCGGTTCATGAGTTCGAGCCCCATGTCCGGCTCTGTGCTGACAGCTTGGAGCCTGAACCTACTTTGAATTCTGTGTCTCCCTCTCTCCCCCACTTGCACTCCTGTCTCTCTCTGTCTCCAGAATAAACACTAATTTTTTTTAAATTTTCGTTTATACAGAATCATTGTAGTGTTAGTATATCATTGATATAAATAATTTGATAAATTTATTTTTTCTACTTATGTATCTTCATTTCATTTAATAAAATGCTAAAATAACTTTTTATAATTACATATTTTTTCATAAAGTATCTTTTCCTCCCAGATATTGTGTATGGAGTTTTCCATCAACTGTAATTAGCTTCATATGAAAACAAGTAAAACAAATTTGATTAAGATTTTCATAAGAAAACTTATTACATGTTGAAATAAACTACTGATGATGTTTTAATACCCGATATATCATTTAATCTTTTTTTCTTTTTTAAAAAGAAATTAATAAAGATGTGTTAAGAAAAAGTTTTTATGGATTAAAGTTTATAAGCCTCCAATAATTAAAGATTGAAAGGTGATTTTTCTATGAAATGACATTCAATAAGAGATACCAAATTCCCAAAGCCGTTTCATTTAAATTGTAATGTGTATATTTCAAATTAATATCACTTAACACATGTAAAAGCTTCTTTTTATTATTCTGTTTCTCAGTTCAAAATTCACAAGCCTATGTGAGTTTAAACACCACAGCATACTGTTGCATCTTAATACAATGAATTGGTTTCCTAGATATTCAGTACTTGGGTCTGAAATCTAAAACATCATGTAATTAGAGTTGTCTAGCTCCTTTCACTTTATTATTGAATTTATGAAATTTGGCACTTATAAAATAGTTTTGTTACTCAGGCTTTTTAATTGTATATAAAATCATAAAGTACATATGATGTATAAATATTATGTCTATGGATACATGATATGTTATATTAATGTATTTGTATTATTTGAATATTTATATAATAGGTATATATACTCTCACATTGTCCAAAATATAGCTTACAGATTCTGTCATGTTTGTAAACCAACCTTTTTCCATGTTAAAAATAATCAGTGTGACAAGCCTGTAAGAATGCATCTTTAAGGGGCGCCTGGGTGGCGCAGTCGGTTAAGCGTCCGACTTCAGCCAGGTCACGATCTCGCGGTCCGTGAGTTCGAGCCCCGCGTCGGGCTCTGGGCTGATGGCTCGGAGCCTGGAGCCTGTTTCCGATTCTGTGTCTCCCTCTCTCTCTGCCCCGCCCCCGTTCATGCTCTGTCTCTCTCTGTCCCAAAAATAAATAAACGTTGAAAAAAAAAAAAATTAAAAAAAAAAAAAAAAAAAAAAAAAAAAAAGAATGCATCTTTAAGAATATAAGAGAAAGCCCAAATGCTTCTATAAGATACAGATAAAGTTTACCTCAAAACATGAAAAATAGAATAACCATATGATCCAGGAATCCCAATTCTTGGTTATTTGGCCAAAAAGAATTAAAATCAGGATCTCTAAGAGATATATGCCCTCCTGATTTCATTGCAGCATTATTCACAATAGCAAAAAAGTGGAAACAACCTGTCCACTGGCACATGAATGAATAAAGATGTAGTATATACATTTGCCAGAATATTATTCAACCATAGAAAAGGAGCTCCTGCCATATATGACAACGTGGATGAACTTTGAGAATATTGGGCTACGTGAAAAGGGCCAGATACAGAAGGATAAATATTACGTGATTCCACTTCTATGAGATATCTAAAATATTCAAACTCATAGAAGTGGAAAGTGGCAGGTTGGCCTCTGTGAAAAAGGGGGAGGAATGAGGAGTTAGTATTTAATGGGCTTAAAGTTTCAGTTGTGCAAGATGTAGAAGTTCTAGAGACCTGCTGTACAACACTGTGCCTGTAGTTAAAAATACTGTACTGCATATTTAAAATTTATTAAGAGGGTAGATCTCACATTACCTGTTCTTACCACAATAAAAAAAAGCACAATAAAATTTTTACAAGTTGACCTTCTAGCATGTGTCTATATTGCCTTGCTCAGGAAGATGGAGTGTAGGACTTGCACATCCTAGTCCTGAATCTATTTCCTGAAAGGATAATGAGTATCTCAATTTGATTTTCTCATATTTTAAAATCATTTACCTGTCACCTGCTGCAGAGGGCATATGGTCACATGCGAGAAAATAATTACAGCTACAGCAGCATTCTTTGGACAATGTGAAAGATCCTTTGTTATTTATCTGCATTGTTCCATAACAGTAGCAGAACAAATTTAAATAAAGTTAGAGCTGCAATTATTTATTGTTATCTTTTAGATTATTTTTTACCTGGATAACACAGAAGAATAAACATAATCAGTTCCAGCTGGAAACACTTCTACACTATGTCAAGGACAATAAGTTCACAAATTGACTTTACCTGCTATTCATGTGGTATATGAAAAGAATCAGGCAAAGGGGAATTTAATTAGTGTGTCTCATAGTAGGAATAAACAGAAAAAATGATAGACTCCTGATTGCCTTGAAAATGAGTAGAATGCTAAGCTGTCAACAATTGAACAGAAGTGGTTTGTTAGCATTTCTTTGGTCACACACATTTTGATTTTATTAGATTATTTCATGTGGAGTCTAACTTGCATATGATTTTAAGTATAAACGGTAAAATTCAATTTTATTATACTTATAAATATGGAGACTTGTTATCAAAAATTATACAATGACAAGTATTTATACAGAAACATAAAAGCTTATAATATTTGCTGAAAGCTTTTATAGATCCAAAGAAAAAAAAAACAGGGGAAGAAATAATACCACAGAGGGGCGCCTGGGTGGCGCAGTCGGTTAAGCGTCCAACTTCAGCCAGGTCACGATCTTGCGGTCCATGAGTTCAAGCCCCGCGTCAGGCTCTGGACTGATGGCTCAGAGCCTGGAGCCTGTTTCCGATTCTGTGTCTCCCACTCTCTCTGCCCCTCCCCCGTTCATGCTCTGTCTGTCTCTGTCCCAAATAAATTAAAAAAGTTGAAAAAAAAATTAAAAAAAAAGAAATAATACCACAGAAAATTTATTTTTATATCTAGACTCCTCCTCTTAAGAAAACTAGAATGACAAAGCAATAGATATCTCTAATTCAGTGAAGCACATTGCCAAAGATATTTATCATATACATGTAATTATCATTTGCTGTCTTATTAAAAAAGAAACGGAAAGTATTCACAAAAGTGAAAATCAGGAACTTTATTATGCACTGATTTTGTGCTAGTAACTCTAGAGGTAAACTATGTAAAAGTATGAGGATGATTTTCACTGTGGAAGCATGAATTTGTTTTTTTAACTTTATTTTTTATTTTTTAAAATTTACATCCAAATTAGTTAGCATATAGTGATGCAATGATTTCAGGAGTAGATTCCTTAATGCCCCTGACCCATTTAGCCCATCCCCCCCCACAACCCCTCCAGCAACCCTCAGTTTGTTCTCCATACTTATGAGTCTCTTCTGTTTTGTCGCCCTCCCTGTTTTTATATTATTTTTGTCTCCCTTCCCTTATGTTCATCTGTTTTGTCTCTTAAAGTCCTCATATGAGTGAAGTCATATGATTTTTGTTTTTCTCTGACTGCCTAATTTCATTTAGCATAATACCCTCCAGTTCCATCTGCATAGTTGCAAATGGAAAGATTTCATTCTTTTTGATTGCTGAGTAATACTCCATTGTATATATATATACCACTTCTTCTTTATTCATTCATCAATTGATGGACATCTGGGCTCTTTCCATACTTTGGCTATGGTTGATAGTGCTGCTATAAACATGAGGGTGCATGTGTCCCTTTGAAACAGCACACCTGTATCCCGTGGACAAATGCCTAGTAGTGCAATTGCTGGGTCGTAGGGTAGTTCTGTTTTTAGTTTTTTGAGGAACCTCCATACTGTTTTCCAGAGTGGCTGCACCAGCTTGCATTGCCACCAACAATGCAAAAGAGATCCCCTTTCTCTGCATCCTCAGCAACATCTGTTGTTGCCTGAGTTGTTACTGTTAGCCATTCTGACAGGTGTGAGGTGATATCTCATTGTGGTTTTGATTTGTATTTCCCTGATGATGAGTGATGTGGAGCATTTTTTCATGTGTCGGTTGGCCATCTGGATGTCTACTTTGGAGAAGTGTCTATTCGTGTCTTTTGCCCATTTCTTCACTGGATTATTTGTTTTTTGGGTGTTGAGTCTGATAAGTTCTTTGTAGATTTTGGATACTAACCCTTTATCTGATATATCATTTGCAAATATCTTCTCCCATTCTGTTGGTTGCCTTTTAGTTTTGCTGATTGTTTCCTTCACTGTGCAGAAGATTTTTTTTATTTTGATGAGGTCCCAGTAGTTCATTTTTGCTTTTGTTTCCCTTGTCTCCAGAGAAGTGTTGAGTAAGAAGTTGGCACAGGGAAGATCAAAGGGGTTTTTGCCTGCTTTCTCCTCAAGGATTTTGATGGTTTCCTATCTTACATTGAGATCTTTTATCCACTTTGAGTTTATTTTTGTGTATGGTGTAAGAAAGTGGTCCAGGTTCATTCTTCTGCACGTTGCTGTCCTGTTTTCCCAGCACAACTTGCTGAAGAGACTGTCTTTATTACATTGGATATTCTTTCCTGCTTTGTCAAAGATTAGTTGGCCATACGTTTGTGGGTCCATGTATGGTTCTCTATTCTGTTCCATTGATCTGAGTGTCTGTTCTTGTGCCAGTACCATACTGTCTTGATGATTACAGCTTTGTAGTATAGCTCGAAGTCTGGGATTGTGATGCCTCCTGCTTTGGTTTTCTTTTTCAAGATTTTTTTGGCTACTCGGGGTCTTTTCTGGTTCCATACAAATTTTAGGATTGTTTTTTCTAGCTCTGTGAAGAATGCTGGTGCTATTTTGATAGGGATTGCTTTGAATATGTAGACTGCTTTGGGTAGTATTGACATTTTAACAATATTTGTCTTCCTATCCAGGAGCATGGAATCTTTTCCCATTTTTTGTGTCTTCTTCAATTTCTTTCATAAGCTTTATATAGTTTTCAGTGTATAGATTTTTCACCTCTTTGGCTAGATTTATTCCTTGATATGTTGTGGTTTTTGGTGCAACTATAAATGGGATCAATTCCTTGATTTCTCTGTCACTTCATTGTTGGTGTATAGGAATGCAACAGATTTCTATGCATTGATTTTATATCCTGCAACTTTGCTGAATTCATGGATCAGTTCTAGCAGTTTTTTTGGTGGAATCTTTAGGGTTTTCCATATAGAGTATCATGTCATCTGCGAAGAGTGACAGTTTGACCTCCTCTTGGCCAATTGGATGCATTTATTTCTTTGTGTTGTCTGATTGCAGAGACTAAGACTTCCAATACTATGCTGAATAACACTGGTGAGAGTGGACATCCCTGTCAGGAACAAGACAGGAGGAAAGCTCTTAGTTTTTCCCCATTGAGGATGATATTAGCATTGGGTCATTCATATATGGCTTTTATGATCTTGAGGTCTGATCCTTCTATTCCTACTTTCTTGAGGGTTTTCTCAAGAAAGCATACTGTATTTTGCCAAATGCCTTCTATGCATCTATTGAGAGGATCATACGGTCTTGTCCTTTCTTTTATTGATGTGATGAATTACATTAATTGTTTTTGCGGATATTGAATAAGCCCTGCATCCCAGGTATAAATCCCACTTGGTCGTGGTGAATAATTTTTTTAATGTATTGTTGGATCCGCTTGGCTGATATCTTGTTGAGGATTTTTGCATCCATGTTCATCAGGGAAATTGGTCTATAGTTCTCCTTTTTAGTGGGGTTTCTGTCTTGTTTTGGAATCAAGGTAATGCTGGCTTCATAGAAAGAGTTTGGAAGTTTTCCTCGCATTTCTATTTTTTGGAACAGTTTCAAGAGAATAGGTGTTAACTCTTCCTTAAATGTTTGGTAGAATTCCCCTGGAAAGCCATCTTGCCCTGGATTCTTGTTTTTTGGCAGATTTTGATTATTAATTTGATTTCCTTACTGGTTATGGGTCTGTTCAAATTTTCTATTTCTTCCTGTTTCAGTTTTGGTAGTGTCTATGTTTCTAGGAATGTGTCCATTTCTTCCAGATTGCCCACTTTATTGGCATATAATTGCTCATAATTTTCTCCTTTTATTGTTTTTATTTCTGTTGTGTTGGTTGTGATCTCTCCTCTTTCATTCTTGATTTTATGTATTTGAGTCCTTTCCTTTTTCTTTTTGATCAAACTGACTAGTGGTTTATCAATTTTGTCAATTCCTCAAAGAACCAGCTTCTGGTTTCATTGATCTGTTCTACTGTGGTTTTTTGTTTTGTTTTGTTTTGTTTTTTTGGTTTCGATAGCATTAATTTCTGCTCTAATCTTTATTATTTCCTGTCTTCTTCTGGTTTTGGGTTTTATTTGCTGTTGTTTTTCCAGCTCCTGAAGGCGTAGGTTAGGTTGTGTATCTGAGATCTTTCTTCCTTCTTTAGGAAGGCCTGGATTGCTATATACTTTCCTCTTATGACCACCTTTGCTGCGTCCCAGAGGTTTTTGGTTGTGGTGCTATCATTTTCATTGACTTCTATATACTTTTTAATTTCCTCTTTAACTGCTTGGTTGGCCCATTCATTCTTTAATAGGATGTTCTTCAGTCTCCAAGTATTTGTTACCTTTCCAAATTTTTTCTTGTGGTTGATTTCTAGTTTCATAGTGTTGTGGTCTGAAAATATGCACGGTATGATCTCGATCTTTTTGTACTTACTTAGGATTGATTTGTGCCCCAGTATATTGTCTATTCTGGAGGGCGTTTCATGTGCACTGGAGAAGAAGGTATATTCTGCTGCTTTAGGATGAAATGTTCTGAATATATATGTTAAGTCCTTCTGGTGCAATGTGTCATTCAAAGCCATTGTTTCCTTGTTGATTTTTTGATTAGATGATCTGTCCATTGTTGTGAGTGGTGTGTTGAAGTCTCCTACTATTATGGTATTACTATCGATGGATTTCTTTATGATTAATAGATTTATATATTTGGGTGTCCCACATTTGGCACATAAATGTTTACAATTGTTAGGTCTTCTTGGTGGATAGACCCCTTAATTATGATACAATGCCTTTCTGCATCTCTTGATACAATCTTCATTTTAAAGTCTAGATTGTCTGATATAAGTATTGCTACTCTGGCTTTCTTTTGTTGACTATTAGCACCCCCTTATTTTCAATCTGAAGGTGTTTTTAGGTCTAAAATGGGTTTCTTGTAAACAGCATATAGATGGATCTTGTTTTCTTATCCATTCTTTTACCCTATATCTTTTGATTGGAGCATTGAGAACATTGACATTTAGAGTGAGTACTGAACGATATGAATTTATTGCCACTTATTGCCATTATGATGCTTGTCGAGTTGGAGTTTCTGGTGGGATTCTCTGGTCCTTTCTAATCTTTTCTTGCTTTTGGTATTTATTTATTTTCCATATATATTTTCATCTTTTCTCCCCTCAGAGAGTCCCCCTTAAAATTTCTTGCAGGGCTGGTTTAGTGGTCAGAAACTCCTTTAATTTTTGTTTGTCTGGGAAACTTTTTATCTCTCCTTCTATTTTGAATGACAGCCTTGCGGGATAAAGAATTCTTGGCTGCATATTTTTCTGATTCTGCACACTGAATATATCCCTCCACTCCTTTGTGGCCTGCCTAGTTTCTGTGGATAGGTCTGCTGTAAACCTGATCTGTCTTCCCTGTCGGCTAGGGACTTTTTTTCCCTTGCTGCTTTCATGATTCTCTCCTTGCCTGAGTATTTTGTGAATTTGACTATGATATGCCTTGTTGATGGTCGGTTTTTGTTGAATCTAATGGGAGTCCTCTGTGCTTCCTGGATTTTGATGTCCATGTCTTTCCCCAGGTTTGGAAAGTTTTCTGCTATGATTTGCTCACATAACCCTTCTACCCCTATTTCTCTCTTTCTCCTCTGGGACCCCTATGTTTCTGATGTTGTTCCTTTTTCATGAGTCACTGATTTCTCTAATTCTTAAATTGTGCTCTTTTGCCTTAATCTCCCTCTTTTTTTCTGCTTTGTTATTCTCTATAAATTTGTCCTCTATATCACTGATTCTCTGTTCCGCCTCATCCATCCTTGCCGCCGCTGCATCCATCCATGAATGCAGCTCAGTTATAGCATTTTTAATTTCATTCTGGCTATTGTTTACTTCTATCTCTGCAGAAAGGGATTCTAATCTATTTTGGACTCCAGCTAGTAATCTTATCATGATTCTAAATTCTGGTTCAGACATCTTGCTTGTGTCTGTGTTGGTTAAATACCTGGCCCTCATTTCTTCATGCTCTTTCTTTGGGGTGAATTCCTTTGTTTTGTCATGTTGAAGGGAGAAAAGCAATTAATGAGGTAGAAAAATTAAAAAAATTAAAATTAAAAAATGTTAAAATTAAAAATTAAAAACACACACACACACAAATCGAATAGATGATGCTACATCCAAGGTGTGTTTTGGTCTGGGTGTTGAAAGTGGTTTGACAGATTAGAGAAAAAAAAGGGGGGGGGAGGAAATCGTTAGAGAATTTGAAAAAATGAATACACTAAAGTAGACTAAAATGAGATGATGTGGGTAAAATAGAATTTGGAAAAATATACACAAAAGTAGAGAATATAGTAGAAAAAAAATAAAGAAAAATATTTTTAATTAAATATTAAAAAGAAATATGATTTTTTTCATTTTCTGTATTTAAGAAAAAAGAAAAGAAATGATAAGGAAAAAAGATAAAAAAGAAAAAATAAATCGTTTGAAAATTTGAAAAAGTGAATACACTGTAGTAGACTAAAATACAATGATGGGAGTAAGTTAGAGCTTGAAAAAATTTACATATATAAAAAATATAGTAATAAAAATTAAATAAAAATATTTTTAAAATAAATTGATAGTAAAAATGAAGTTTTTATCTTTCTGCATTCAAGAAAAAGAAAAGAAATGAAAAAGAGAAAAAAGAAAAAGAATGAAAGAATAAAGAAAACTGTTGGAAAATTTGAAAAGGTGAGTACACTGGAGTAGACTAAAATAAAATGATGGAAGTAAAGTCGAATTTGAAAAAATTTACACAAGAGTAAAAATATAGTAATAAAAATTAAAGACATTTTTTAATAAAAATTGAAAATAAAAATGAGTTTTTTCTCTTTCTGTATTCAAGAAAAAGAAAAGAATTGTGAAAGAGAAAAAGGAAAAAGAGAAAAAAAAGAAAAAAATTGAATAGATGAACCTGGTAACAGATTGAAGAAAAAAATTGCTTTGTTTTCCCCTAGATGTCAGTCCATGTAGCTCTTTATCATCTATAAATTAAGCCGGAGGTGAGACTTGTGTTCTTGAAGAGCGAAGTTGGCCCATTTGGGCGGAGTCGGTGTAACAGCTGCGTTCTCCACTAGATGGCGTGGTTAGCCTACTGGGGTGGATTGTTGCAGTGATTGTAGGTTCCTGTGTGCGGGAGCGGTGAAAATGGCGCCACCCAGCTACCCAGTCTGTTCTCCCGGATCAGCAATCGTACACCAGTCCTCTGTCTTCAGCTCTCATCCACTCCCCACATTTTCATTCTCCGCAACCAGGCCCCAGGCAGTACCCTCTCCCAAGTTTTGTCTGAGATGCAGCTGTTTTCCCCAGCCCCTTACTTCCAAAGGACTGTGGCTTTGACCTGTTCTGCCCTCTGCAAAAGGGTCTCATCGAGCAATGGCTGAATGAGCAATGGCTGAATGTCGGCTGCACCCCGGAACGCCCACTTGACCCTCTTGTTGCTGGTGCCCAGAGACTGCAACCAGGTGCCAGCCTGCCCCAGAAAATGTTGGTGAGACAGTGTAGCAGCAGCGCCTCAGGGATTATGAAAAATCACAACACACATCTGGCACCAGGCTTCACCCTCAATGACCTTGCACCAGCACCAGCGAATGTGGCCATTCTTGGGGTCCGCTGGGACCAGGTGGCTTCAACAGTCTCTACCGAATGTCCTTCCAGCAGTGGAACCGCTTTTCCCTGTGTGGCCCGAGAACCTCCCGGACCCCACTCTGCTCTGGGGATTCGCCCTTCCCAGCAGAGCACTGCCAGGTATGGAGCTGTGGAGTTGCAGCCTTTGCGCTCCCCTTGTTTACAGTCTTAATGGAATTTAAACCCTCTCCTTTCCTTTCTCCCTTTTTAGTTTAGTCCCTGCAGCTGTTTCCAGTTTTCCACTTTCTCTCCAGCTGATTTTGGGGAGGGGTGCTTTTCCCGAATGCTCCGCCCACCAGTCTCCGTCCTCTCTCCACCTGCAAAAGGGGTTGCCTACCTTTCGCGGCTTCTTGCTTCTCAAAGTTTAGCTCTCTGTGCCACGTAACTGCTGAATTCTGTTGTTCAGGTGGTGCAGATTGTTGTGTTAATCTTCCAACCGGTTTTCTAGGTGTGAGGGATGGTTTAGTGTTGGTCTGGCTGTATTTCATGGATGCAGACACACGAAAAGCTTCCGTGCTGTTCCACCATCTTGGCTCCTCCTGGAAGCATGAATTTGTATATTGCCTTAGCACTCATAGACTAAACATATGCATATTAACAATTCTTTTAAAAAAGATTAAATAATTTGCATTACTTGATATTACATTATATTCCTGCAACTTAAGACCTAATCTAACTTCAGTTTTTACTCCTGTCCCTTAGCTATTGCCTTTGAATTAGCAGACAGACTAGTTCATGAGTCATGCAAAAAATAGCTTAGTGTTCAGCTTTGTGCTATATGAGGAATGTGCTATATGAGGAATCCAGTTAAAATATATGCAGATGTTTATATATTTATTTTACAAAACTTATTGAGTGCCTAGTATATGTGATCCCATTAAGAAATATGTAAAACAGTATCTTTGCCTGAAAGAAATGCCAACCAACATGGTGACAGAGGACGCGGCTGAATTTTTCTCTTCCCATTGGAGGCATCAACTATACAACTATACAGAGATCAGGTCCCTCTGAGACAAATCCAGAAACTAGTTGACTGAGTCCTCTATCTTGGGCAACTGAGAAAATAAATACCTACGTTGAAATGGATAGGAAAGGCAGAGACAAACTCTCACAGTAAACTCCAGCTCCAGAACAGTGTCTTAACAAGTGGGAGGGAACTTCCAACTCTCAGCTTCGCCCTGAAGGATGAAGGAGCACTTAGGCCACACAGCTAGCACCCTAACTTTTAAGACTGCCAACTGAGGAATGAGCTCCTAAATCATCTAGCTCTGAGAGCCAAAGAGACTTGCATTTACAAGTTTCACAAGACTATAGCAAACCGAGAAGCAGTTGTTAAATCGGTATGTGAGGACTGTTCGTGGCTATTCCCATCCAGCAGTGAGAGAACAGACAAAAACACCCATCTCCCAGATTTGCCATGGAAAAGATTTGACTGCATACTACTCAGATGCTGCTAGAGAGTCTGGCTCCTAACAACTCCCGATCTAGACACCGAGTGGTATCCAGGCTGTAGCCAGAAAGAGCCAGTGGGCATTTCCCCTACCATCTTCTCTCCACTTGCTTCAACAATAAAATCAAGCCTGCAGCTTCTTCCTAGAAGCAACTTGCCAATATATCTAGCACCCAAACTTTTGCAGCTGCCACCCAGGAGATGGATTCGAATCACCTACTCTGATAGCCAATGGGGCTTTGCATTAGTGAGTCCCATAGGAACATATTAAACAAACAAGGAAACAAACAAAAAACAGTTATCAAATGGGCACACACTTCCTACTACAGCTCTTATTTCCAGGCTCAATGCAGAGGGAGCAGGCAAAAATGTCCAGCTACCAGTTTCTCCCGGAAAGGGATTTGACTGCATACTTTCATAGCTGCTGCCTCAGGATGCAGCTTCTAATCAGCCTGCATGTAAGAGCTTATTGGGACGCTCCAGGGAGCCTGATAGAGCTGTGGACGCAAAAGACATATAGATTGATAAATGGAGCACAACCCTGAGTGTTGTATGGTAGAGGGGTTAATCTTTCCCATTTGTAAATCTGTTTGTAATCAGAATTTTACGATACGTTCCTATGTGGCATATTAAAACCCTAAGCTACTGTAATTTTTCATTTAAAAAAAGTAGGAAAAAATTCGGAAACAAAACACGATAGGTAATAAAGATTTCTGGCGACATTGCAAGAATCTGGCAAAGATTAGGAAGAAATGTTAATAACAGATGCTAATGTTAAAACTAGCCAGGCTGGGCTGAAATTGAAGAAAGTTGTACTTATCTTGGATATTTGGAAAACTTTTTGACAGTAAGGTCAATCAAACTAGAAAAGTTTTAATAATGAGGTAGCTATAGCAAAGTCACTAAACATCTTCAAATAAAGTTTAGCCATATTAATGGAAATGGTCAGAGAGCTCTTGTTTGGACTAGCCACTTCTTGCAATCACTGCATTTGCTTTTAAACTTACCACCTAGAAGTTTCAATAGGTTACTGTCTCCAGACAACTGGCATTTGAAATGACAGTCCTTAATCTTTTTGTACCTCAAAGCATCAAAAGCCCCTATGAAGAACAGTGAGAATCTTGAAGTCAAAGATTAAAAATCATGGTTTGCAACAAGCACAAAATTTAATATGGTGAATCAGGCATACAAAAAAAAAAGTAAAATTTAAGGTAAGTTGTTTAATTTCCTTGATCAAATTTCTCAGTTTCCAAAACCTGGCAGAAAGTATAAGAAAGAGTATAGATGCAACTCAAAGTATGTCTTTTTTTTGAAATTGCTTTCTATCCAGGAGAGATTATTATTTGATTATAGATTTCTGTTGTATTTATGTAAAAAGTAGCAGCTATATGATCATGGATTATTGCTATGCCAATGTGAAAAATTATAAATTATATATTACATAATCTTTAAACTGTAGATTGGGGAAAAAAGCAATTAGTTATTTTAATAATGAAAATAGAAAGGAATGCAAGTATGGAGAATTTTATTAGATCAAGGATGAATCTTTTAAGGACATGAAGAAATTCCCTAAAAGAGAGAAATGATTAGAAAATAGTATGGTTCTACCTCCTCCAAAGTAAAAGGAAAGCTAGAACTTATTCAATTGTTTTAAATAGTGCCATACTTTAGATATGTAATTCAGAATGGAAAGCCCAATTTCCTTCATTATGTGGAGACAAAAATAAGGTTACTTTTTCTAATGGCACTTCTAATATTTGGAGACAAGACATAATACCTGACAAAATTTATTTGAATTAAATAATGTCTGTTAGTAACTAAATCAACACCCTGGAGGTTGATATATAGGCACAATACATCCATTCCATCTACAACTACTGCCTTACTATGTCACTTTCTCAGGCACTATGCCAGGCACCAGATACATCAAGATGGAAAATGTAAGAAACCCATAGAATTCAGCTGCAAGTTAGTTTCAAATGTCACTCCTAAAAATCTCATCTACTTTCATTTAAGTATTCCTTCAGAAACCTTTTTTTTCTTTACCATTTATAGTTTATTTTCACATTAAAAATGTACACTAATATTGACAGGAATAGATACTACATTGTGCATGGATTCTACACATACCCTTCAGGCAGCAATGTTGTACATGGGAACTACAGAATCTTCATTGATTTTATATAGAGCTCTATATACATCTCCAGTAATAACCAGTAATAACCAGTTGAACATTTTCAGCACACTGTATTCCCAATAGCCCTATGAGTGCCTCCTTATACAGATACAGTAACTGAAGCTACGAGAGGTTTGCAACTTGCCCAGGGCTAAAATTGTGTCATTGTCGAGGGACATGATTTCAACTCTTGGACAGTCTGACTCCTAAGACTGCTGTTAACTACTTCAGTATATCCTGCTGGTCATAGATTAATTGACCTTCCAAGAAAATTCCCAGAGCAAATATTCTCAATGCATGAAAATTCCTTACCACAATTATCTTCTGTGTTGGATTGCTGTATAATAGGGCACCTGAAAACATATTTAAACATACTATGGGATTGGTGTGTATATTATGCTAGTCATTATAAAATAACTTTTAGAAACTAGACATTCCTGTGCATAATTGGAAAAATAGCATGGATAGGATTTTTTTCATGAGATTATATATGTATTTTTTAATTTTTAATAATACTAAAATGTAAGCTAAGAAATCAACCAGTTAACACAATGAATATCCTATATTCATTGGATGGTGCTCTTGGATTGGAAGAATGACTGCTCTTTACAAGAGCTGTTGCAATCTGAAATGCTTCTTCTTCACCTGGCTGCACAACACCTTTGCCGCGCTGATTGCTCCACAGTGGGCCAGTCTTTCCCCTGATATTATTTCCCAGTATTCTGTAGCCATGCTTCATTACTTGAAATTGTTCTTCAATGTGTCTGCAGCATGTTCCTTTAGCTTGCCCCATTTGAGATCTCCCCACTTCAGCTCACCATACAACAGCTGGCCAGGTATCCTGCTGCCATCCATTTTTTACACTTGTGCAGTCCAGTGGAGATGCATTGTAGCAACTGTAACTTCGCTGCTGTTGGATTGGCTGTCTTCCAAGACTCCGTGTTGGTGAATATGTCCCCTCTTGCGATGCTAACTAAAATCAATGTTAAACATGATGACCAATATTCTGCTTCCTTTTTAATTATGGCACGTTAGTAAACATCTATATAACTTTATACTCTACATAATCTTTCTCATTAATCTGGTTATTTAAATGCTTAGTTTGGTAACATATTTCTTTTACCATGATTTAAATAGAACATTATTAATTAATATGTTAGACAACTGAACAACTGATGCAGTTAGCATGACCTTACAGCTATATGAAAGCTTACATATTAATCAACAGTCTCTAGGGAATTATTCAGAACTTTTATTATATTCAATTGTGCAAAAAAGCATAATGAACACCAGCTATCCATAGAAAACATTAAAGTTGCACTAGACAAGATACATGTAGAACCACAAATATTCTCATAAGCTTCCCTTAAGATATGGAAAAATATTCAGAATATCAACATATATTTTGAAAAGCAACCAGCAAGAAACCAGATACTAATAAAAAATATGAATCTAGTCACTAATATGTTTAAGATATTGGCTTATGTATTATTTTGAGCTCCAAATATAGCAAAATATCTAAAAATTGTTACTCTTTACACGACCTTGTTGCATAAGTGATCTCACGGCTGACTTGATATTCAGTTTCCACACACTTCTACATAAAATACTCATAAATTAGAGGCAACATGAAATGACCGAATACATAAAAGTGAATTCATTAGCATTTTCCATTCATATTCAGTATATGATGAAGTTTATTAGTTTTCTTATATAGAAAGACACCATAAAAAAACAGAATGTGATTGAAATTGTTATGTTAGAAACGTTCATGGGGGGCACATGAGTACTATAGGGAGAAGTACTGCCAGGAAGAAAAAGTAACAAGAAAACAAAGTATAGTTACAGATAGATCGATTATGACGGTATTAGGCAGGCCATATTGATACACAATAAGTCACTGAATTATAGTAAATTATGTAGCTTCTTTGACTAAAAGCTAATCCTCATACATGATTAGTACCACATAATCTCAATGTTGGTTGTGTTAATAATTTTTATCTGCAAGATGGGAGTAACAAATAAAGGCTAACATGAGGTTGGTAGAGGAGAAGCAGTTATGCATATCAGCCAAAATACAAAATAGTGATTGGTCTTTTTTTTTTTTTCTTTTTTTTTTTTTTTTTTTTACTTTTGGAAAATATTCTTGGCTTGTTCTGTGCTCAGAAATGGTTATGGAGTGGTCTTGTTTTTGTATTGATCCTTCATGCTCACAATGGCTTTGTCAGATTTGAATGTGTTATAAAGTTGTTTATGTCAAGTAGGAGAACACCATGGCTTGGCTGAGCATGCCAAGGCAGCTCGGAGCAGCACCAAGCTGTAGATGGTAGTGTCAGACCATCTTCCAGTTTCCAGTGGTTACTTTTCTCTTTGTCAAAGCTAATAGTCTGAGAAAACTAAGGCTCATTATAGGGAGCACTTTCAAACACCTAGATAATGTAAACCAAGAATTCTAGTTTATTGTTTGTGCATGGTACCACAGCAACATTCTGTTTTCCAGAATAAATGTCTAGAGCTCTTTCCCTTCTTCTTCTTCTACCCAGTTCTGCCACATCATACTATAATTCCAGTATAATGCATGCTCATATTTGATGTAGTTATCAAATGATAAGATTTTGCACATAATGTGTGTTTAAAATTTAATGCTACCTGGAGTATAGGTTCCCCGTATATAACTGGTAAACATAAAATCAATAAAATCATAAAAGCGATTGTGTAAGGGGTGTAATGTCATCTTTCAAAAATGTAAATTGCCATTTTGTGAACTTCTATTATGCATACAGCAATTTATTTTCAGTCAGTTCAACTTCTTCCCATCCTTCCTGTTCTAGCTGGCTCCAGTTTTCTGTGCCAGAGTCCAAATTGCAAGGGCCTGCGACATTAGAAGACTTTGTATTTTTTAGTGTATTATCATCTAGTATTACTGATTTACACAGAGACACTTACTTTTGCAGCTGATCTTTAGAACTCCACACATTGCACGATTTTTTCCTCCTCATCCAGACTGCAAACCATGTCAAGTTCATTGGCCCTTGGCACTATGCCCATGATACTCTTACGTACCAGGTTCCAGAGCAAACTGGAGCTGGGGAAAACTCTGGAGGCTGCCTCAGACATACCTGTATAGACAATTCACAAAGACATTTCTCTTCATTCCCTACCACATTGGTGCAAGGACACTTAAATATCAAGCAGAGGACCCTATTCTCATTAGCCCAAATTATCTGGGTATTCTAATACCAGTCTTTCTTAGAGTCAATTAGAAACAAAGTTCTCAGCATCTGGTTCCATCATTTTCTTTTTCTCAATCTAGAGCATCTTTATTTAGTTCAGTTTAGTCTTGACTCTTAATCTACCCTTCTAAATCTATTGTTCATAAATTTAATGATATTCCTTAAATCCAACCTTCTAGCTTTGGTTTTTAAAATGCACTATTTTGGGTGGACCTGTGTGGCTCCGTCAGTTAAGCGTCCAACTCTTGATTTCAGCTTAGGTCAAGATCTCACAATTCATGGGATAGAGCCCATGTGGGGCTCTGTGCTGACAGTGTGGAGCCTGCTTTGGATTTTTTCTCCCTCCCTCAGCCCCTCCCCAGTTTGTTCTCTCTCTCTCTCAAAATAAATTAAAACTTAAAAAAATGAAATGAACTATTTTGGAGACGGTAAGGGGTACGTAGCAATATATGGAAAATGACATAGGTTAATCTTCCAAAGTCATATTCTGCCAGATATATTTTTCAATGGAGGAAAGCTATAAGCACTTCAGCTTTTCTTTTAATTTTTTAATATGTCCTTATATCTTGTTTACTAAGAAATACTCTGATATGTACACGTTTTAAAATGTAAGTTGAATTTCATTATAATAAAATATTGTGTCTTGAAGTGTGATATTTTAGACCTGACAATATCCAATTTTTAAAACGCTCATGGATTTTATTATTATCTGTAGAATATATATGTAATCTAAGGAAGAGTAAAACATTTACTGCATTATATTCTGCAGAAGTAATTATTTTACACAATAGAAGTATTTTCTATATGTTGAAATAAAGAAACAAAATATATGAAGTTATTATTTTGAAATCCCAGAAGATATAAATAACCAAACTTTGTCTACAGAAGCACATAGAAATGGTTTAAATTAAATTTTCTTCAGGTTGCTGTCCTGTGTACAGAATCATGGAGTGATTTTTTATTTTCCCAAATTGTAAATCCTCGGGAGGAAAAAGAACTATTAATGGGATCACTGCTGGAACTTAAATTTCTTTTGAGTTCACCAGATGATGACAGTTTAAGAGATGCAAAAATGTGTTGCTGTTGTAGACTGCTAAATGCAGCATCCCAGAGCGGAAATTTTATTCAGATCTCTATCAGGAGTTCAAAGATGTGATGCAGCTCTAAGTAGGTCTCATGACTTTTCAAAATTAACTTCCTTTTTGTGTCACTGGGATATTGTGAGAGAACTACTATTCTGGATGATAGATGATCTGTATTATAAATGAGTGAATGGGCTCCACTGAGAACCTCAAAATGACCTAAGATGATCTCTTCTTCAGATTGGAAGCTTGGAAATTTTGGTTGGCTTTAAATTTTGAGGATTTTTGTTTAATGGGAACACATTGTTAATATGATACATCTATAAGTTTCTTTTTAAGAATCTTAAGAGAATTTAAATTGGACTGGACATTTTCCAAAGAAATAACTCACACATATATATTAGACTCCCAAAAGGAGTTTTAAGATCTAAGAAACACAACTTTGGAAGGTCACACTTAGCAACCAAAAAAAGTAACATTTAAAGTGTCTTCCTAAACTTGAATTTGAAGGTGAAGAAAATATTTCTTATTATTATTCTGTTAGATTGCAGATAAAGGGACCATTTTAATGTAATTTATTCCAACTGTTGTGAACACTGTCTAATTAGGTGTAGAATTTAGCTTATGTTGGCAACATTGAACTAGATTTGAAAGAAGTAGTACCCTGAAAGGGCCAGTGTGGTTGAAAGTCATACTTACAAAAGATCTACTTGCTAAATAGATGCTCACTTCATGGTCCAATATTCAGTTTAGAATTATTTTATCCGTGGCTTTGGAATATGAAGCCAGGATATCATAGTTTCATTTATTAAGCATAGATACCTGAAAGTATTTTTTATGGTTTTGAATTTTTTTAAAAACTGCAAATTTTAAATCTTTGTAGGGTGATTTTTCAACATCTGTGTAATTCAACAGATATTGGCTAAGTAGAACTTACTCCCTCTGTCAGGGAACATAATTAAAAAGATGACTAAAGTGATATGCCCATCCTAAAGTAGTTTAGAGCCATTATAAGATAAGAACAAATTCTTAATTTTATATTTTTACTAGTATGCACTGGTTCCTTTAAATATCCAAAGTAAAAGTTATAAGGTCCTGTTCATTTGGGCCTTAGAATATTTGTCAACAGCCTTTTAAGAGAAAGTACTTCTTACAAGTTTTTAAGAAAAGTCACTATATCTTCCATGAGGCTAAAAATGGTTTCTCCATACAGTGAAGACAATTCACAATAGAATTAAAAATAATTAAAAATTCTAAGATCAATGTCAAAGAGACCAAGTATAGAAGAAATAAATAAGAGCCAGAAACTGCATTGTTGTTTTTAAATGTATAAAAAGAAAGAATGTAAACTATAATGTGATCCCCAAGTACTAGAAATATTCACACAGATCCCTATGTGTACATATATTTAAAAACCTAAAACAATTACAAATAAAAGGAATGAAGGAAGGAAGGAAAGAAGGAAGGAAGGTAGGAAAGAAAGGAAGAAGGGAAGGAAGGAAGGAAGGAAGGAAGGAAGGAAGAAGGAGAGGAGGGAGAGAAGGAGGGAGGGAGGAAGAAGGGATGGAAGGTAGGAAGAAAGAAAGGAAAAGAGAGAGGGAAGGAGAGAGGCAGAGTGAGACGGAGGGAGGGAGGAAGTAAGAAAAGAAGGAAGATTTTCCTTCAACTAGACATTCTCTTCCCCTGCCATCATCATTATTGTCCCTTGTAACAGTTTTCATTCAGTACTGAAGGCTTGTTCTATTATGACCTTCTACCCTATCATGACCTGAGTTAGGGCTTTACTTTACTCTCCCGCTATAAAGCTATTTCCCCAATCTCTGCTGTATGTTCACTCACCCATTAGAAAGACATGATGATGATGATGATGATGATAATAACACCTACTCCAAAAACAACTAGTGCTTTGTTCACATGTCATCTCATTCAATGCTTTCAGTAGTCCTGGAGGTAGATACACAAGTGTTCATGTCTTTGTTTGAAATGTTAGTAAACTCCAGTAACAGTTTGTGAATTACTAGATCCTAATTTCCTTCCAGTTTCTCAAGGTTATTAAACCTTTTACCATAAAATACACAGAGAATCTTCTACAAATGCAAAAAAACTCAGATGGATCCTAATACCAACCATATTCTAAGCCAATTCTGATCTATAAAAACAGCAGGTGCTTTTAACATCAGCATTTTCTTACCCTCATTTCATAACAAATGCAGTTAAACCTTTTCTTTGTTTTTCTAATAAAATCTTTACACTGGATTATTCTACCATTCATCCCCTATTGTATGTATGTGAAACTACAATTTAGCATATCTGGTGCAAGATCTGAATACCATCATATGCTCTGCCTTATTAAAATAATTACTTTTCCCTCTTACCCCTTGTAAAACACAACTCTCTCTTCCACCCCACCATACCCCAAACCATCACCTTGTTCGTGCAGTTGCCCCCCCATCCCCCACCATACAACATATTTAGGTATCACCTTGTTTCCCCCATCTATAGGATTGGCCACCACTTCATGACCTGTACCTCACTTCCTTAGATTTGGATGTGTGTGTCTGGAGGGAGGTGGGAGATTTACCCAGGGCACTCCCACCTCCAAGGCCAGTCAGTAATCATTCCCTGAGCCATGGCAGTGCTTTGCTGCCCAATCTTTATGCTAGAATCAGGACCTTGTTCTTGTTTCTCTAGCACGTAATGGCTTCAGTTTTTTTCTTTTTCACTTCATCTTAAAATAAATACAATTTATACCTAATGGGCCAGTATAAAAATTCATACACATAAGCACACACATACTGAAATACAAGTTTTATGAAATCATACTAACCCTTGGCAAGTGAGTTGGTTCTAGCATTCTTGATTTTTTATTTTGTTCTACTTTATACTACTTTATTCTATGCTTTATTCTAGACCTTTCTGTTATTTTCTCCTTTTTTTATTTTTAATTTTTTATGAAATTTATTGTCAAATTGGTTTTCATACCACACCCAGTGCTCATCCCAACAGGTGCTCTCCTCAATGCCCATCACCCACTTTCCTTTCCCTCCCACCCCCCATCAACCCTCAGTTTATTCTCAGTTTTTAAGAGTCTCTTAAAGGCTGATCAAAATAATATAAAATGAATTCACAATTTGCTAAGTGGATCATGACCCACAATTTGGTAAGACAATGCTGCATCTTGCTAGTAATGTTCCACTTAGGAAAACATTTTCCAAAAGATAACAGCTGCTGCTCACCAGGCTGCCGATGTCTTTGGCCTCAAACTTAGAAACCGATGACTAAGTTTTAAGTAAGTTGCCATACCTTCCAGCACAGGTTAAAAATACATGAACTATTATCACTATTTGGTCACCAGTTCATAGAAAAATTATGGTAAGAAATCTTCTAGCTGCTGCTTTTTTTCTAAAATCTATTTGTAAGATACACAAGAACAGATAATTTGTTTTATTAATTGATGCAGCCTGTGTCTAGACAGATGCTGGCGTATAGAGAGCACTCAAATATTTGTTGAATGAATCAATCAATGAATCAGTGAATGTTTGGAAGAGGTTTAGTAGATTGTTACTTATTCATGCATTCTCTCATTCAATAAGCATCTGATGGATACCCATTATTTGTTAGTCACTGTGCCCAGTTACATTATACAATTACTTCAAACCAAGTCCCTATTTTTAAGAATCTCTCAAATTAGTGGAATCTATCTTCTGTAACTGCCCCAGTATTAAAGGACATTAATAGTAGGTTAATACCTATCCTTTGCTATATGTGGGGTTTCATATATGACATGTATGTTAATTTTCTCCTTGTCAGTCAACAAATATTTAAAGAACACCTGGAATGTGTCAGGCACCGTTCTACACCCAGGAGACAGAAAGATCAGCAAGAAAAATTCCCCTCCTTCAAGGAGCTCACAGTTCAATGGGATTGGATAGAAATACAGTATAAACAAGGAAACAAATAAGGTGAAGTAAATAGCATTAAACACAATGAAGAAATCAAGCATGGCAAGAAATAAAAAATGATTTGGGAGGGAGGGTTAGGTTAGAAAGAAGAGAGAGCTCTCCTTAGCACAGCTTCTAAAATCTTCTAGAAGACAGTGGGAAGCTGAAATGTTGGGGAAACTGTGTCTGGAAAAGGCAAAAAGCACCTCTCTCCTTTTTCTGTTCAGAAGGACATAATGTTTGCACTGTTCAAAGTTTGAAATTTCACTATTGCTGAACATTCATCCTCAAGGAAGAAAAAAATTCACACATGCACAAAAATTAAGACAAGAAAGAAAGGAAACAGAACCTTCTCTTTTTAAGCAACCAAGGTTAGTACAAAATATTTTGCTGCAAAGGAGGACAGAGTGTTAAATTGAACCCATGTTTAAAGGGAAACGATTGTTATGACATGCATTTCTCATATCAGAGCAATTTAGATAGGAAATCACCAGTAAGCAAACATTCTGTATTATAAATGGAAAAAATCCTGAAAGGATTATTGTTGTCTTTTTCACTGAACACATCAGCAAGAAAATTATTCAGCCCCAGGCAGAGGAAACAAATATCATCAAGTACAACAGTGTTGCTGTTTGGATCCTTCTCCTATCCTCAAGGACTGTCATGTTTTCAATACTCATTTCTTTGTATGTCACCTTTCAGTACAAGTCTTTATGTCTTGTACTCGTTCAGTCTGTTCAAGTCTTGATTGCCTCCATTGTGAACTTTTAGAATTTTAAGCATACCAAGGACGACTACTTTTCCTGACATAAGATTATGATGAAAAGCTAAAAATAAATACAATTTGAACACATCTGAAATAAGTTTACATAAGTAGACTGTTTTGAATCTTTATAAAAACAAAATTTATATTCTTGGAAGTCAGATACAGACACTTTTAGATATACCTAGGATAGTGTTATAAGTAATCTTTCAGTAAAAACAAGCTAAATGGAGGGAAAAACAGCAGTATAGTCATTCTATTATAAAGTCACTCTGAGAAGAAAAACAGAAACATGAAACATAGTCCCTTAAGATCCATTCCTCACTATTTGCTTCTCTGCTTATATGATAGGGTTCCTGACCTTAAGGGTTCATTTTCCAAGCTCTCACATCAGCAGACATCTGACTCTTGCCCATGGGGACCATGGGGGAGACAGAGTAATGGGAGAAAGGAAGAAGTCAGAATTTCTTCCCCTTGCCAGCATTATTATCACTGTGCCAATGCTACCCCCAGCAATGCCCACATGCCCTCTGTGGCTCTAACTCTCACTAGACAGGACTGACCAAATTTGGCTGTTGCAGATAAACCTCTCTCGTTAGCATGAGTAACATGGCCTCTTTACTTTTTACCTCCAGCCAGAATGAACTAGAGGCTCCCCATTGTCGTGGCTATCTATATTTTACCATTGACCCCATTTCGTTGCTCAGCTTTTCCATTATCAGTGCCAACATTTCTCTTTATTAAGTTCTCTCTGCTTTATATTTGTTGAGTGGTTTAATTTTCCTAGTTACAACTTGAAGAATACAAGCAATATGTGATCTGCTTCACACATATGTACAATATTAAAATATTAAAATTTGTATATTGAAACGTAGTCTTTTCATACATATGGTTATAAGTACATATCCTTATATTTTTTCCATTATTAAATTTTGTGTCAGACATTTATGAGTGTTCTATAAATTGTTCCATCAAAATTATTTTATAATGCTTATCAGTTTCTATACGATGAAGGCTTCCTTATTCCTATGTGGGTAACACTAGACAAATTTTAGTGTGTCTCTATTATTCCTTTTTAGAGAATGCTTCCCCATTTTGCAAAAGAAAACCACCTTTCTTAGCATTCTCTTCTTTCTACCTCTTCCATATTGTTTTTACTGAAGTTTCTATTTTTTCCCCACAAATTGAGTCTCTCATGTTTGATTGGTCCAAGCTAGGCAAATAAAGGAGGAGGATGAGGAGAAGAAAAGTAACAATCACTTTTTCTGGGAGTTTTAGACTTGGTTTTGCTCTATGTTTGGTTGACTGTGGTGTCTGCCTTATGAAGAAAACTAATGTGAAATGAAATGATAAACCAATATTCAAAGAGAAGCAGAAAGGAGAAAGGTAGAGTTTCTTTGAGAAAGGTAGATTCTCTTTGCAATTCTTTTGAAACTGACCTTTATTCCTGCCCTTTCCATCTGTTTTTTTAAAATATAAGTAGACATATATATGAATATATGAATATATACATATTAATTTAAGTAATTGGGGGACATACTCTAAGCCATATAACCATTTTTGAGTAAGCTCGGTTGAGTTCATTTTCTGTCACTTGCAACCTAAACATGTCTTAAGTAAGACAAATTTCATTTTATTATGTTGTGTTGATATGTCATACTGTTAAACCTGTTCCTTAGAACAAGGACATTTCTTGTGTTAGGGTAATGAGGCCTCACATAGAAGCTAAATTATTCCTCTTGTCTAGAATCCATTTTTAAAAGGTTGAAATCCCAACTTCAACCAGAATTGAGAGCAAAAGCCACAGGTGGGCTGCAGAGTGGAAATCTGGCTCTTCTCATCCTTGACCACGAATAAGACAAAATGTCTACACACGTTGGGGTGAAATTTAAGATGTTATAGAACAGACAGCAAGTTAGAAGAAAGATATAAAAAATATATATCAGGGAAGTTGATCCCAGTCTTTGAGAAACAGTATATATACTGCAAGGCAATGCACGGAATAGGACTAGTGACTGAGTGCTCCGAATACATTATGTGAAGAGAATACAAAAACCTGCGATGTGAAATTACACTATTTTTTTCTGTTCTATTTAAATATTCATGTCTTTCTTGTTCCTCTTTATATAACTGAAATAGATGGCTTCAAGGGTAAAATGCAATTCAACTGACATAGACAGTATGGCAGGTCAGAATTGGTAATGGCCTTTGAAATGCCTCTGTTTTGATTTCTTATATATTTATAAAGGTTACATTAAAATCTACATGTTCACAATAGCAACATGGAGAATTATTCTAACGGAGTTTCCTTCAGTTTTATCTATCACTTTAAAAATGTTACATCATATTTTTTAATGTTTTTAATGTTTTTTTATTTTTTGAGAGAGCATAAGCGGGGGAGAAACAGAGGTTGGAGGGGGTGGACAAAGGATCAGAAGCTGGCTCTGCACTGACAGGAGCAAGCCCGATATGGAGCTCAAACTCATGAACCATGAGATCATGACCTGAGCTCAAGTTGGACATTCAAATGACTGAGCACCCAGGTGCCCCATATCATATTTTTTTAAAAGATTGGGACAGTTGTATTTAAAAGCATGAAAATTATTTTGTTTCCTATCTACGTATTTCTCTTTTCTTTTTCTTTCTTTCTTTCTTTCTTTCTTTCTTTCTTTCTTTCTTTCTCTTTCTAAATTCAAGTTAGTTAACATACAGTGTAGTCTTGGCTTCAGGAGTAGAACCCAGTGATTCATCTCTTACATATGACATCCAGTGCTCATCCCATAAAGTGCCCTCTTTAAAGCCCATCACCCACTTAACCCATCTCCCCTACCTCACCTCCAGCAACCCTCAGTTTGTTCTCTGTATTTAAGAGTCTCTTATGGTTTGCTTCCCTCTTTATTTTTATCCTTCCCTTCCCCTGTGTGCAGCTGTTGAGCTTCTCAAATTCTACATATGAGTGAAATCATACGATATCTTTCTTTCTCTGACTTATTTTCTTAGCATAATACTATCCAGTTTCATCCATATTGTTGCAAATGGCAAGATTTCATTATTTTTCATTTCTGAGTAGTTTTCCATTATATCTATCTATCTATCTATCTATACACACACACACACACATACATATATATATGCCACATCTTCTGTATGCATTCATCAGTCGACATGAAAATACTTTAGAGAAGCACTTCCCTAGGATGACAGAGAAGAAATCTTATTCAAAGCCTCCCCCACCTTGTGCAACCCATGTTTTTGGATATAGACATTGGATATAGACATTTGGATATATACATTTTTCAGTATTGTATTAAAGGGTAGTGTTATAAGTAATCATTCAGTAAAAACAAGCTAAATGGAAAAAAGGCACTAAAGGCATTCTATTATAAACTCACTCAATGCACAGTTTTGACTCTTCCCTAAACATACACAAACATGCACTCACGAAAAATGTTCATTAAATAAAACTAAAGTGTCTAAAAAAATGAGCTTTTGGCAAAATAATTAAGCCAAGGAACTCATCTGGTTACATTTTCTTCTTTCTTTTTCTTCTCTCAAAACCTTCCAAGTACTTGTGTTCTTCCTTCTTCACTGGCTCATTGGCTATTTTCCTAAAAATCTAATAGGTTAAAAAATGACAAAGATTTTGCCATTTCATGTATACTTGTATTTTAAAAGAAAGATATTTGGAGAGTGAAACTTTCAGGATTCCTAACAAATAAATGTTTAGTGATAGAAACTCTACCCTTGATAGTACACTGACACAGAGTTGGGCGTGTGCTCAGATTCACTGAGGTGAATACTTACTCCAGTGGATAACTTGTCAAATGTCTCAAGAGTGTGGCTAAGGACTGTAAAGTCTCCTAATAGAATGATATATTCACTACACATAAACAAATTAATTTATCTATTGCTTATCTAACAAGTACATTTTATTCTTTGAAATACCAAGATTATTCCTATTAGCTAGTAATCCTATCTAGGGATCACAGGACTTAGGGTCAATTTCACTCAATAGAACACAAAATATTTTTAATATTCTGTGTTTGTTTAAATTTAAGTTCCTTTTGGTTGACATACAGAATTAAAAGTTACTGTATACTTCACAAAATAGTGATTAGATCTATGTCCAGATTATCCAGGTTTTTTTTTAATGGTTTTTAAATTAATTCAATTAAAGTAAGTCATGAGAGAACACTCATAAAGTTCCTTGGCAGGTTTTTAAGAAAGTTTGTTTGCTTTTAGAAATTGGGTCAATTTAATCAACATAATAATGTTTCAGTGTATGAATAATGAATGTATCTAATAATAACAAATACCAGATTTTACCCAGGAGTATGAATTAGTGACAGTAGAGTGGGAATATAACTGAGGTAAGCTTTTCCACTTCAACCTTCGTGGTATTTCAATATTTCTAAAAGTATTTTTCATTCTAGAGTTGTCCATTTCTTAAACTTATGCAAAACTTAACTTTTTGAAATACTGCAAAGGAAACCACTACTGACAGGCATTTTTAATGAAAAATCCTTTATTTGGGACCAAGATCCATTTATCTCTGAAATGCTATTCCTTATTCCACCAACTGATGGTGAATTATTCACCTATTAATGCAGTATCTCAAAGAATTCCTTTGCAGATCCTCAATGTCTACCTGCTGTAGTTAAAATAACCATTCAGCCAGAACTACAGTAGCCACCTCAATTTTATGTGATTATTATTTTTATTTTAGTTTAATTGTTTAAGTTTATTTTTGAGAGAGAGAGAGAGAGAGTGCGCATGTACGCATGTGTGCATGCATGCAAGCAGAGGAGGGGCAGAGAGAAGGGGAGAGAGAGAATCCCAAAAGCATGGAGCCTGGTGCCTGGATTGATCTTAGGAACCATGAGATCATGACCTGAGTTGAAATCAAGAGTCAGACATTTAACCAACTGAGTCACCCAAGCATCCTTATGTTATTTTTAAATATAACAATATAATTTCTGAAGTTATTTGGAAGATTGTTCATACAAATGATTTCACAAGTTAAAAAGAATCCTTTGCTAGATCTCTGATAAGGACTGACTTATTTTTGCTAAATATGTCCCCCATAATTACAAGAAATGTTTCCTGTCCTTATTGAACTACTTCTCAGCTCCTGCCACAGTTGGCCTTGTGGCTGCTATCAACTTGACACTGTCTTCTTTTGGCTCTGGACAATCTTGTGTAGCATTAAGTTAAATGCTTTATCTCTTATTGCCATCTTGTTACCATCGTTCTTAAGATCACACATGTGTGTGTGTGTGTGTGCGTGTGCGTGTGTGTGTGTGTGTGTCTGTCATTTATTCTAATAGAGTTCCAGGTACTCTTGTCATTGTGGCATATCATTGCCCTCATTGGTCTTGCCTCCCACCACTGTCATCCTCAAAGCAAAGTGATCCTATCTTTGACTGTGTCAAAGTCATACTATGGTGGTCAAGACTGGCTGCATACTGATCACTAAATCTTTCCATTCTAACAGAATAACAGAATGTATAGTCATTCTGGCATAGCACTAAATGCTAATATGTTGAAAGCCTCTGAGTTATAGATGCTAACATTCTGCATTCTAAGTATTGGGATAAAAGGGATACTTTCCAGGAAAAATGTCACTAGAAATCCTTGTAGCATCTGTTCCACAGGGCACGTGATAATAAGCTCAGAGTGATACACAGAATATGCCTGAAAGTAGAATAGAAAACTTGGTTCAAATAGAAAGTTTCAAAAACAGTCCAAGATAAAAATGCATGGCAAAAATATGCTATCATAAAGGTTAAGAAGTGAGATTTGCATCAAATACACTAGAACAGCACTTAATAGGGCATTTTGTGGGATAAAGTTACATGTAATCACAAGAGGTGGTATTTGAAAAAGAAAGTAAAATTTCAAGAGAATAAAACTGAGTTTCTTTAAGATGAAAGGATAATGATACATTGAAGAAGCAGAAATAAATTACTACTTATGAAATATTACCCATTAAAGGATTATGGATAGTCAAAACATTTACTAAATAAATCATAAAAATATAAACTCTAATATTTTTTATTTTTAAAGGGACCTAATAAAGTTGGAAATGGACAAAATACACATTAAGTATAAGTGTAGGTGTTACCAAACCTAAAATATACATAGGTTAATTTTTTTTGTATTCTGTGATGATTTTATTCTAGAAACACTGGTAAACATATTGCAAGAATCAATGTTCAGTGGTGTGAAAGGTAAAAATGGGTCAGAGTATGGTGCTGGAATATGAAATTGAGAGTGATTTATTTATGATTAAGGAAGACTTTACCATAAGGAAGTTCATTTTCAATATGTAAGAAGGAGGGATGGCTATAAAATCTGAAAAAAAAACATGGTATAGAGGCTTGAAATTGTCCATCAAATTTAGAAATTGATGAGAAATTTACCGCTTCCAACTTCCCTTTCAAGTCTAATGATTATCAGATAAGAGAGGGCTGACCCATCTTTGATAGAAAATAGTCAAAGTTCAAAATACATTAGGAATTATCAAGTGGGCACCTTGGTACTCTAAATAACTTTGGGTGTCTTGAGTTAGACAAATTACTTTCTGAGGTACAGTAAGATTTGCATTGATATCACTGAACGGCAGTTAACGGTCTCTGAGGAACTATCTTGAAAATAACACAGTCCTAAAAGCTGTCAGGCTGGCTAATTTGTGGAAAATGACAGACAGTTTAAGACTGTTTTATCAAGCAGATGCCTATGAGAACTTGGAAAGACAAGAAGGGAAGAGGTCATTGTTAAAAGCTGGAATAAAAACACAAGAATTACAAAAACAAATCTCAGCAAACACACTCATTTCCTCTTTTCCTTTCTTTCTATGCATTTATCATCATTAATTGGGGGAATTATACAGTTTAGGGTTTTCTTTTTTAATGTCTATGGATTTATTTTGAGAGAGAGAGAGAGAGAGAGAGAGCAAACACAAGTAGGGGAGGAGCAGAAAGAGAGAGAAGGAGGGAAAGAATCCCAAGCAGGCTCCATGCTGTCAGCACAGAGCCCGGTGTGGGACTCAATGTCATGAACCATTGAGATTATGACCGGAGCCGCAATCAAGAGTCAGACGCCTAACCGACTGAGCCACTCAGGTGCACCTACGACTTTTCAATATTGGCATTGTTGCTATATTGTCCTGATGATTTTTTGTTATGGGGGGTGCCATCTTATGTATTGTAGGATGATTAGCAGTGTTCATGGCCTCAGTCAACTGGATGCTAGAAAAATCTTTCCCTCTGTCCCCCCTCTCTGGTGTCGTGAAAATCTGTTTCTTCCCCCGAGTACATTTCATATGGTTGAGAACCATCATCAAAGATCCAAGGTATCTGAAAATTTCCAGGGAATTTGACAAAGTCTTCCATGCTGTTTGGGACAAAATGAACAGATATAAATGGAAGGTTTTTTTTTTTCTTAATTTATTTTTTTAAATTTAATTTATTTTTTAATTTTTTTAAATTTACATCCAAATTAGTTAGCATATAGTGAAACAATGATTTCAGGAGTAGATTCCCTAATGCCCCTTACCCATTTACCCCATCCCCCCTCCCACAACCCTCCAGTAACCCTCAGTTTGTTCTCCATATTTATGAGTCTCTTCTGTTTTTTCCCCCTCCCTGTTTTTATATTATTTTTGTTTCCCTTCCCTTATGTTCATCTGTTTTGTCTCCTAAAGTCCTCATATGAGTGAAGTTATCTGATTTTTATCTTTCTCTGACTAATTTCACTTAGCATAATCCCCTCTAGTTCCATCCACGTAGTAGCCAATGGCAAAATTTCATTCTTTTTGATTGCCGAGTAATACTTCATTGTGTATATATACCACATCTTCTTTATCCATTCATCCATCGATGGACATTTGGGCTCTCTCCATACTTTGGCTATTGTTGATAGTGCTGCTAATAAACATGGGGGTGCATGTGTCCCTTCAAAACAGCACACCTGTGTCCCATAGATAAATGCCTAGTAGTGCAATTCCTGGGTCGTAGAGTAGTTCTATTTTTAGTTTTTTGAGGAAACTCCATAGTGTTTTACTTTACATAGAGCAATAAGAAAACATTAAAGGGCATTAAGAGGTTTCTGATAGGAAGATATTTGTTATTTGTAACATTGTATGCAATGTTGGAAAAAACAATAGGTTGAGAACAAAAAAGAGCCACTTCAATAAGAAGTGACTAGCTTTGATTAGAATGGTGGCAGTGAGAGTGGAGAGCAGTAGAAGGATTTGAAAGAAATTGAGGAAGAAGTAAAAGAAAATGCTGTCTGCTGGGTCTAGATGCAGCCTCACCCCTTTTATAAATGAAGCAATCCCACGGGTTCTAGGGTTATTGGAAGCTGACCACTCTCAACCTATTGCCTACCTGGGAATTGCTTGCCAGAAGAAAGCCACGTGACCCCCAGGCATGACCCATTTCCATAACCAACCTGCTTTTAACAAAGGATCAATGCAGAGTTATACAATTCTGGATGATTTATTATTACACATAAATAGCAACTAGAACATGCTCATTGTTTCTAACATCTGAGGTTTACTTTTAGTTCATGGTATCTTGTAAACGACATGTGACTAATGCGATTGAAGTAATGCTCCTATGTGAAATGGCTGCATCTCTCATGGACACTCTACTAAAGGAGTTCATATACTTGAATGGACATTGCTCTGAGAAGTAGTAATTGTTGTGGTAGTGCACGGTGGTGAGGTGTTATCTTTCTCAGCCAGGCTTAGGATGTTTCCTGATTAATTTTCACTGTTTGGAAGGTTCAAAAGTGCTATGTATTTTGGCTATTGGATAGCCAAAATATGCACACAATGTCACATTTCTCACTTGGAAACATTTCACTGAAAGGCTAAGTGATGGCTGATGCTAGAAATACACTTACAACCTGAATAAAAGTAAAGAAAATAGTAGCAAGGAAAAGTTACCGGAGCACCTATACTATGAGGAACTCAACATATTGATATTAAACTTCAACATCACAGAAAACTCAATGTTTTCCTCTAAATTTTAGAAGGCCTTACAAGTCTATAGAAGGCCAACAATATGCCTTCTGGTTGAGCTAAAATGCAAATCTCCACCAATGAATACTGCATCAAAATTACTTGCTCCTTTCTACGTTGTATTTCTCCAGAATGTTGGCTATAGGTTACCAGAATGACCCAGGAAAGCGGCGAGAATGTGATGATCTTTCTGGCTGCAACAAGTGAATTTCTCTGTGGCTCTTCCTTATGCTTCCTTAGTACCTTTGTTTTGAAATGAGGAGAGAAGGGTGTGCTTTCTGAAATGAGCCACAGTTCAAGGAGTCCTTACTTTTAAGTTTTCCAATTGCTTCTCTTCCTGGCGACAATTATTTAAGAGTGTTCTTGATTATTATTAAATCTGGCAGGTTCATCCTGAGTGCCCGCAGTGCACCAGTTCCTTTTGGAAAGCTGGAAGGAGGAGAGAGTGACTGCTATAGAGAGAATAACATCCATCTGAAACTGCTGAGCTTTGACCTTGGCAGTTTTTCTTTAGCTACTTCTAGCATTTATTCAGAGTGGGCAGTGACTCATCGGCTCTGTCACTATTGTGGTCATGTTATATTAATTCTAAAGCCTTGGTGCAGCAGAGTTTCTAACTTTAATCCTCATTTGTGTACCATAAGAGTTCAGACTTGAATACACTTAACCTTCAGAGTAAACTTATTTTGTGCTTTTTAACATTGTATGAAAATAATAAGGGTCTGGTTAAGAGATAGCAATTGTAATTGTAGAATAAGGTTGATATAATCATTTGCTGGACTAGCTTATGTGTGGCAGCTGTATGCTGGCATTACAAAAGTAATTTGCTAACTTTTCTTCCCATAATTAGAAAATAAAATGTTCCTAGGGGTGCCTGGGTGTGCCAATCGGTTAAGTGTGCGACTTCGGCCTAGGTCATGTTCTCACAGTTCCCAAGTTTGAACACGGTATGATAGCTGAGATCCTGGAGACTGTTTCAGATTCTGTGTCTCCCTCTCTCTCTGCCTCTGACGCACTCACACTCTATCTCTCAAAAATAAATAAAAACATTTTTAAAAATTCAAAAAAAAAGAAAATGTCCCTTTTGTTTCTTCTCTCCAGGTGCATTACAGTAGAAAATTTATCTACACACCCACACACAACATTAATTTTACACCCTATAGACATATAAACATGACATTTAAAATATATTTATTATTTTTTTCAATATATGAAATTTATTGTCAAATTGGTTTCCATACAATACCCAGTGCTCATCCCAAAAGGTGCTCTCCTCAATACCCATCAACCACCCTCCCCTCCCTCCCACCCCCCATCAACCCTCGGTTTGTACTCAGTTTTTAAGACTCCCTTATGCTTTGACTGTCTCCCACTCTAACCTCTTTTTTTTCCCTTCCCCTTCCCCATGGGTTTCTGTTAAGTTTCTCAAGATCCACATAAGAGTGAAAACATATGGTATCTGTCTTTGTATGGCTTATTTCACTTAGCATCACACTCTCCAGTTCCATCCACGTTGCTACAAAGGGCCATATTTCATTCTTTCTTATTGCCACGTAGTACTCCATTGTGTATATAAACCACAATTTCTTTATCCATTCATCAGTTGATGGACATTTAGGCTCTTTCCATAATTTGGCTATTGTTGAGAGTGCTGCTATAAACATTGGGGTACAAGTGCCCCTATGCATCAGTACTCCTATATCCCTTGGGTAAATTCCTAGCAGTGCTATTGCTGGGTCATAGGGTAGGTCTATTTTTAATTTTCTAAGGAACCTCCACACTTCTTTCCAGAGTGGCTGCACCAATTTGCATTCCCAACAACAGTGCAAGAGGGTTCCCGTTTCTCCACATCCTCTCCTGCATCTATAGTCTCCTGATTTGTTCATTTTGGCCACTCTGACTGGCGTGAGGTGATATCTGAGTGTGGTTTTGATTTGCATTTCCCTGATGAGGAGCGACGTTGAGCATCTTTTCATGTGTCTGTTGGCCATCCGGATGTCTTCTTTAGAGAAGTGTCTATTCATGTTTTCTGCCCATTTCTTCACTGGGTTATTTGTTTTTCGGGTGTGGAGTTTGGTGAGCTCTTTATAGATTTTGGATACTAGCCCTTTGTCCAATATGTCATTTGCAAATATCTTTTCCCATTCCATTGGTTGCATTTTAGTTTTGTTGATTGTTTCCTTTGCTGTGCAGAAGCTTTTTATCTTCATGAGGTCCCAATAGTTCATTTTTGCTTTTAATTCCCTTGCCTTTGGAGATGTGTCAAGTAAGAAATTTCTGCGGCTGAGGTCAGGAGGTCTTTTGCTGCTTTCTCCTCTAGGGTTTTGATGGTATCCTGTCTCACATTCAGGTCCTTTATCCATTTTGAGTTTATTTTTGTGAATGGTGTGAGAAAGTGGTCTAGTTTCAACCTTCTGCATGTTGCTGTCCAGTTCTCCCAGCACCATTTGTTAAAGAGACTGTCTTTTTTCCATTGGATGTTCTTTCCTGCTTTGTCAAAGATTAGTTGGCCATACCTTTGTGGGTCTAGTTCTGGGGTTTCTATTCTATTCCATTGGTCTATGTGTCTGTTTTTGTGCCAATACCATGCTGTCTTAATGATTACAGCTTTGTAGTAGAGGCTAAAGTATGGGATTGTGATGCCTCCTGCTTTGGTCTTCTTCTTCAAAATTACTTTGGCTATTCGGGGCCTTTTGTGATTGCATATGAATTTTAGGATTGCTTGTTCTAGTTTCAAGAAGAATTCTGGTGCAATTTTGATTGGGATTGCATTGAATGTGTAGATAGCTTTGGGTAGTATTGACATTTTGACAATATTTATTCTTCCAATCCATGAGCATGGAATGTTTTTCCATTTCTTTATATCTTCTTCAATTTCCTTCATAAGGTTTCTATAGTTTTCAGCATACAGATCTTTTACTGGTTTGGTTAGATTTATTCCTAAGTATTTTATGCTTCTTGGTGCAATTGTGAATCGGATCAGTTTCTTTATTTGTCTTTCTGTTGCTTCATTATTAGTGTAGAGGAATGCAACTGAGTTCTAGTGGACATCCCTGTGGTGTTCCTGATCTCAGGGAAAAAACTCTCAGTTTTTCCCCATTGAGGATGATGTTAGCTGTGGGCTTTTCATAAATGGCTTTTATGATCCTAAGTATGTTCCTTCTATCCCGACTTTCTCGAGGGTTTTTTTTAAAGAAAAGTTGCTGAATTTTGTCAAATGCCTTTTCTGCATCGATTAACAGGATCATATGGTTCTTATTTTTTCTTGTATTAATTTGATGTATCACGTTGATTGATTTGCAAATGTTGAACCAGCCCTGCATCCCAGGAATGAATCTCAGTTGATCATGGTGAATAATTCTTTTTATATGCTGTTGAATTTGATTTGCTAGTATCTTATTGAGAATTTTTGCATCCAGATTCCTTAGGGATATTGGCCTGTATTTCTCTTTTTTTTTAATGGGTCTCTGTCTCGTTTAGGAATCAAAGTAATACTGGCTTCATAGAATGAGTCTGGAAGTTTTCCTTCCCTTTCTATTTCTTGGAATAGCTTGAGAAGGATAGGTATTATCTCTGCTTTAAACGTCTGGTTGAACTCCCCTGGAAAGCCATCTGGTCCTGGACTCTTATTTGTTGGGAGATTTTTGATGACTGATTCAATTTCTTCGCTGGTTATGGGTCTGTTCAAGCTTTCTCTTTCCTCCTGATTGAGTTTTGGAAGCGTGTGGGTGTTCAGGAATTTGTCCATTTCTTCCAGGTTGTCCAGTTTGTTGGCATAGAATTTTTCATAGTATTCCCTGATAATTGCTTGTATCTCTGAGGGATTGGTTGTAATAATTCCATTTTCATTCATGATTTTATCTATTTGGGTCATCTCCCTTTTCTTTTTGAGAAGCCTGGCTAGAGGTTTATCAATTTTGTTTATTTTTTCAAAAAAACCAACTCTTGGTTTCGTTGATCTGCTCTACAGTTTTTTTTTTAGATTCTATATTGTTTATTTCTGCTCTGATCTTTATTATTTCTCTTCTTCTGCTGGGTTTAGGCTGCCTTTGCTGTTCTGCTTCTAGTTCCTTTAGGTGTGCTGTTATATTTTGTATTTGGGATTTTTCTTGTTCTTGAGAAAGGCCTGGATTGCAATGTATTTTCCTCTCAGGACTGCCTTCGCTGCATCCCAAAGCGTTTGGATTGTTGTATTTTCATTTTCGTTTGTTTCCGTATATTTTTTAATTTCTTCTCTAATTGCCTGGTTGACCTATTCATTCTTTAGTAGGGTGTTCTTTAACCTCCATGCTTTTGGAGGTTTTCCAGACTTTTTCCTGTGGTTGATTTCAAGCTTCACAGCATTGTGGTCTGAAAGTATGCATGGTATGATCTCAATTCTTGTATACTTATGAAGGGCTGTTTTGTGACCCAGTATGTGATCTATCTTGGAGAATGTTCCATGTGCACTTGAGAAGAAAGTATATTCTGTTGCTTTGGGTTCTAAATATATCTGTCAAGTCCATCTGATCCAATGTATCATTCAGGGCCCTTGTTTCTTTATTGACTGTGTGTCTAGATGATCTATCCATTTCTGTAAGTGGAGTGTTAAAGTCCCCTGCAATTACCACATTCTTATCGATAAGGTTGCTTATGTTTGTGAGTAATTGTTTTATATATTTGGGGGCTCCCGTATTCGGCGCATAGACATTTATAATTGTTAGCTCATCCTGATGGATAGACCCTGTGATTATTATATAATGCCCTTCTTCATCTCTTGTTACAGCCTTTAATTGAAAGTCTAGTTTGTCTGATATAAGTATGGCTACTCCAGCTTTCTTTTGACTTCAGTGACATGATAAATAGTTCTCCATCCCCTCACTCTCAATCTGAAGGTGTCCTCAGGTCTAAAATGAGTCTCTTGTAGACAGCAAATAGATAGGTCTTGTTTTTTTATCCATTCTGATACCCTATGTCTTTTGGTTGGCGCATTTAGTCCATTTATGTTCAGTGTTATTACCGAAAGATGTGGGTTTAGAGTCATTGTGATGTCTGTAGGTTTCATGCTTGTAGCGATGTCTCTGGTACTTTGTCTCACAGGATCCCCTTAGCATCTCTTGTAGGGCTGGTTTAGTGGTGACGAATTCCTTCGGTTTTTGTTTGTTTGGGAAGACCTTTATCTTTCCTTCTATTCTAAATGACAGACTTGCTGGATAAAGGATTCTCGGCTGCATATTTTTTCTGTTCATCACATTGAAGATCTCCTGCCATTCCTTTCTGGCCTGCCAAGTTTCAGTAGAGAGATGGGTCATGAGTCTTATAGGTCTCCTTTTATATGTTAGAGCACGTTTATCCCTAGCTTAAAATATATTTATTACATAACCTATGTGTATACTGAAGTCAATTTATGCCTTGGAAATATTTAAACTAGTGAAGATTTACGGGACAGTGTATATGTGTGTGTATTCACAGGCATAAAGGCTTATTTATTTATTTTATTTAGAAAACAGAGTTCTGGAAAAATATGTTATCTTTCCATTAATAGAATCTAAATTAGAAAAAAATGCCCATTTCATTGAAGCAAAAACATAAAAATAGGCATTTAGTGTTTAAAAACATAGTGCTCGGGTGCCTGGGTGGCTCAGTCAGTTAAGTGTCTTACTTTGGTTTCAGGTCATGATCTTGCAACTGGTGAGTTCAAGTCTTATGTCAGGCTCTGTGCTGGCAGTTCAGAGGCTGGAGCTTGCTTCAGATTCTGTGTCTCCCTCTCTCTTTCTCTGTCACTTGTGCCCTGTGTCTCTCTCTCTCAAAAATAAAGAAACATTAAAAAAAATGTAGTGCTGTTGTGACTAAAAAATACCACATATCGTTCATATAAAATCTGTATTTTCTGCAATACCCACAAATGCAAACTAACACATGAGGAAAACTGGACATTTTATGGAAGTCATTGTAGAAAAGTAGCCCTTATTTCCTGCAGCAGAAATTTAAATCTTCTTAAGTTATATCAGAATTACATCTTCCAAAAAACTACCTCTCCAATTTTATCTTTGAAGTACAGTTTTTAAAATGTTATCTTAATTAGATTTGATCATTTTCGACAGTGAGTTCACCGTTTTATATAAAGTACATTTGATCATTTATTTCTTTTGAATAAAGTGAGTAAAATTATACACTTCCCCTCCCACCTTTTCACACCACATGGTTATATTTTGCAGTAATTCTCTTTTATTGTTGTTCATCAATTGAATTAATGAACTGTGAAATCAGTTATTATTCTATGTATATAAGTTATAATTTCTAAATTGATGCTTCCTTTAACCCATAAAAATCTGGGAAGCATTTTTTAGAAGTTCTTCGAAAAGAGTTAAGTAAACAACATTAAAAAAGCTGTTCGTGCGTGAGGAAGTGTAAATCACTAGCTGTATATGTGGTTCTAACTGAGGCACTGCACTGTCTATATAGCAAGCTACAAGTAAATGGTGTTGAAAGTACTCTGTCAGGATGGATCTGTCCTCTGGGTCTCCACCGCACATAATTAGTTTCATGTAAAATGACTGCTTTCCAAGTTTATTATATATGAATTTAATATACCAAATAGATAGAATACAAGAAATGATAAGTGGAAAATTTTCAAAAGATTTATATTTCTCTAGTGAGCCCCAAAATAGCGTATCCTGTATCCCTCTCAGTTACCACAGGATGTGTATTACTCTGACTTTCCCCACAAGTGAGGTGATGAACTGCTTGGCGACGGGCTTTTTCCTTTTTCCTTTTTTTCTTCTGTGGATAAAAAAGAGAAACCTGTAAAGAGGATACATGACCGAGTTTGTAAAATTGAAGTGAATGCAAAAATAACACGTCTCCCATATAAAATGCTTGAATTCTGAGAATCCCTGAATAATTTTGGAAAATTTGATAGGTGCCTTTCAGTTTGGTTCAGGTCATCTAGTTTATTTGTTATTGATAAGAGGAATACAACAAGGAAATTAATTTGATAGATATACTTTGCTTGTTAAGGTTGTCCATAATCTCATATTCATTTTAGGCAGCTTTTGTTTTTATAATGCATTAATAGGGATTTTCATGGCATTTTATCTTTTTTTCCCTTAGTATTAGACATGTACATTTTTCTTGTACAGAAGTAGGATTTTTTAAAAAATGTTTATTTATTTTTTGGAGAAAGAGAGGGAGACATAGAATCCCAAGCAAGCTCCACACTGTCAGTGCAGAGTGCAACACAGGGCTCGAACTCACAAACCATGAGATTATGACCTGAGCCAAAATCTAGAGTCGGTCGTTTAAACAACTGAACTGCCCAGGCACCCCCGGAAGTAGGTGTTGTTTTTTTAACAATATCTTTTTTACATTAAGAGCTATACTTAAGCAAACATGAGATCTTCAAAGCCAGAGACAACTCACTGTAGACTATGTATTTGATGGATCAGAGAACTTATAATATACATGTTCAGACGCTTTGTCTTTAAAATTCCTTTCTTTGATGATTTGTTCTGACAGTTCCTCAGTCATTTGCTAACATATTTTTCTGTTTCATTCTCTAAGATATGCTGTTCTCTGACATATATACTTTGTTTACTTTTTCCTGGTATATTTGACCTCAGCTTTCCCCCCAAACATCATCATTCCCACTCTCTATTTCAGTGTTCTTGCCAAACTGGGTTATTTCTGTGTCCTTAGTACCTAGAATTTTGCCATGTACCTCTAGAAATCAAGAATATCATTTAAAAATACTTTAAGTATCAAGGACAAAAAGTAATATATATGATACATATTTTAAGCATTAACCATGAATTTAGCAATAAACTACAATCACACGGTGGTGTGTGTGTGTGTGTGTGTGTGTGTGTGTGTATGTGAGAACTGAATCTTAAAATTATGTTTTATTGAGATATTTTCCCAAATGTATTGCTGACACCATGATCCAAAAATTTCACTATAATATACAAAAAACAGTTAGATGAAGGAATGTGGGAACTGAAACAGTGAAACAGACAAAGACAGGTATCAAAAAGCTGTGAACAATGTAGGAAACACACATTCAGGGTATAAAACTCAGTTATATCTTTGACTCCCCTGTGCTCCTATCTACTAAAGATTCTGTGAACATGCTCTGTACATTTACAATTCTAAGTGCAGCATTTTATTTCTCCACCCCAAAGGATTACAGCTCCAATTTTTCTACCAGAAAGATCATTTAGAGTATTTAAGGCTTAGCTCATTTGCCATGGCTTCTCTAAGTGCTTTCTAATCCCACCAGAATATCACCCCAGTGTGCGAGGGTTTCATTAGACCTTGGAAGATATTGTGTGATTCATGTCTGTTTTCCCTGCTGGATTTTAAAGTCCTTCATTATGGGTGCATACTTTATTGATCTTAGCAACCCAGGGCGGAAGAGGATACCTTGCGTATAATTTTCTATACATAATGAAATGCAGTATACCAAGGTGGGAAAGGTGTGAGCTTGGAAACCAGAGGAGAAGGTTTTGTCTGCCAGAGGGCTTTTCCTCATCCCTCCCGGTCAACACATCACGCTACCTCTGCCCCTTCTGATAAGATAGCTAAATTCCTTAAGACTCTATTTACTACTTATGAATTCAGAAATTTAATGCTCACTTCATAGAGTCTTTATAACAATTAACATGATCTACCATATGTAAAGAATTAAGACATTCCACATGTAACAATTGTACTGTTAATATTTTAATAATTGTTCTTTTTAATAGAAATCGATTTAGGTAGACTGTTGATGTTTATTTTCTATTGCTATATAGCAAATTGCTGCAAACTTAGTGACTTAAAACAATACCCTTTCATTGTCTAATAGTTCCATGGATTAGGAATCCTGGGAAGTCTTAAGAGAGGGTCTCTACTCTGGTTCCCATGAGCCTGCATCAAGTGTTACCTAGGATCAGGGTTTCATCTGAGGCTCAGGATCCTCTTCCAAGCTTGCTGGTTGTTGGAAGAATTGCCTTCCTTACAGCAGTAGAACTCATGGAGGCTGTATTTAAGACCAGCAGGAGAGTCTGTAATGTTTAAACTTTAAAATAAAAAATCTGGGTGCCTGGCTCAGTAGGTTAAGTGCCTGACTCTTGGTTTTGGCTCAGGTCATGACCTCACGGTTCGTGAGTTTAAGCCCTGCACCAGGCTCTACACCAACAGTGCAGAGATTGCTTAGGATTCTCTCACTCCTTGCCCCTCCTGCACTGCTCTCTCTCTCTCTCTCTCTCTCTCAAAATAAATAAATAAACTTAAAAAAAAACCTTACCTGCCTATGTCAGGCCCATCTAAGATAAATGTCCTTCTAGTTAACTCAAAAGGAGCTAACTACTAATGTTATCGTGGGAATGACATTCCATCATAACCACAGATTGAATACACACTCAAGGGTATGGCATTATACAGCATGTGTATACCCCAGATTGAGAATGTGAGGGGACCATCTTAGAGTCTTGCCTACCATATTTAAGCTAGAAAATGCATATTTATAGTTATGTATTATAGCAATGTACTCGTATATGGATGAACAAATGGTTTCAGCAATGTCTTGGAATATACCAAGTGAAGGATTATGAAGATGCTAATGGACTTCTTGTATGTGAACAAGATGTATCTCAGGCACTGAAAATATGATACCTATGTAGAAAATAAGCACATTTGTATTTTAAAAATTCATGATTACCATTGAAATAAATAGTAAGCATGTGTCTCCAGGATAAATATGAACTAATGTTCTATGTCTTAATTAGTGAGGAAAGAGGATTCTGGTAAAAATTACACACACACACACACACACACACACACACACACAATACAGTAAGGAAAAGGTGTTCAATTTGGTTTGGAAGGATTTTGGTTTGAGTGGTCTTTGGACAGAAGAAGCAGGATACTCAAGAAATGAGTGTTTAAAGAGAACTAAAGAAAGGCAGGGAGAGAAGGAAGGAGATAGAGAGAAAGGCAAAAGTAAAGGGAGGGAGAAAGAGAAGGAGAGAAGGAGATGGAGGCAGAGAGAGAGGAGAATGGGGAAAAAAGCATGCCCCACTCTATTCACTACAATAAAGGCAGAAAAAAAGGTGAAAATGAGCATTAAGAAAATGACTCTAAAATGAAAACCTTAAAATATGTCCAAACAGATACATAGGAAATTATTCAGAAAACTATTCAAAAAGAAATTATATATTTAGTTACAATTTATTGTTAATTTATAAAACTCAAACTTTTTTAAACCAAAAAGCTTATATCATGAAAATATTTCAACATTATTTTTAAACTTCAAAAACATCACACCTTGCCCAACTGCTGCCCACATACTCTAGAAGCAAACAAGGGATTCTTAGTAACAAGCAGACACATTTGCTTTGTGTTTCTTCTGTGGTATACAGGAATAGACTTAGGCCAAATTTTGCTTTTTTTTTTTTTGGATAGCATTTCTCAGAAGCAAAAGTTGAGGAAAGATTTTTTTTAACATCTTTTATTAATTCATCAAATTGGCAAATAATTTTTAATGGTTTTTATTAATTTTTGAGAGAGACAGAGACAGAGCATGAGCAGGGAGGGGCAGAGAGAGGGAGACAAAGAATCTGAAGTAGGCTCCAGGCTCTGAGCTGTCAACACAGAGCCCGACGGGGGGCTCAAACCCACAAACTGCGGGATCATGACCTATGCTGAGGTCAGATGCTTAACTGACTGAGCCACCCAGGTACCCTAGGAAAGATTTTTTAATTAGCTTTGAATTTTAGTATACTAAATGTGTTCATTCCTTGGGCATGTTCCTTGTAAAACGACTCTGAAGTAATAGGAAAAAATAAGACCATATATGCAAATATTGGTATAATTCCACACTGAATAGCCAAGTGTACATAGCATGAAGACTGGATTCCACTGGGGAGGGTAATATAGGAGTGTAAGGCCTAAGAACTAAATGGAACTTTTATTTCATGTGCTTTTACTTAATAATAGGTAAGGAACCCTTTTCTGAAATTTGCTTGGAACTAAAGTGTTTAAACTCATCCCCTGAGACATTAAAGTCAAATTCAGAGATATTGAGGGATATGTCCCTGATATAGATCTAATTGTTGGAGAAAAACACATACATCTGTTAGGGTACTTTAGACATTACTTCTCTAAAAGGAGAAGGGCAGAACAAAGACTGAGGGAGGTGGGTATAAAATCAGAGAGAAAAGGAAATGTGCGTCCTTCTCATATTTTAAAGCTGTAGGAATAAGAGCTGTTATGTCTGTTGGCTTAGGGTGTACTGTTCGCAGTCTAACATAGTTACAGATAATGGTTTATTTTTTAATGGAATTTGGTGGTTTTATGTCTAGAAATCCAGAACATTCAAATCTTGCCCTAGATGGAGACTGATTCAAAAGGTTTATTTGAAGAGAGTGAATTAAGCTACCATTTTATAAGTAGCATTTATATACCCTATATATCAGTGAACTCAAGAAAAGTCTGCTTTGGGGCCCTGAGCTAGAAGTGAACGTTAAATGAGACCCCTAATCAGTTTGATGTCCTCCTTTTCTCAGGAGTATTTTGGGACACCTGCTATCAGACAGCTAATGGTGAGAGGGACAGAGAAATTTGTACTGAAGACCCTGGACTGATTAATCCACATAACAGGACATCTGCAGGATTTGGAAAGTGAGAGAAAGAAACAACCTTGAAAATCCAGTCAGTCCAAGGAATTAAGTTTTTCATAGGTCTTCTTACTTCATGGAGGCAGGTAGCTCGAGAAAAAAAAAATAATTTCTGTCTTCAAAACATTAAAACCTGTCCTCTTTAGTAAATTTTAGTTTGAGAGACAAAAAGAAGGCTTTGCAAACAGGTCCAAGCTGTTGTTCAAGACTCCCTGCAGTCTGGTTGTATGACTCAGGGAATTCAATGATACTAAAGGCATCCATATGAGATGGAGAAGCTGTATGAGGTCTCTGGAAAGCTCTAATTGGAGTGTCTCAGCACAGATGCTAGTGTTCTGTAGCAGAGCCACGTCTTCAGCAGCAAAGAACTACTCTTTGTGTGAAAAATAACTTCTGTTAAATAGAGGAATGCCTGACCAAGGCAAGTGACTGCTATCAATGATGCCCAGCATTCATCCTGCTATTGTCAGGTTACCAAATCACAGAGTCAGGTGTTTGCAGCAGCCATCCATTGGGCAATGAGAATGGTTCTTTCCCAATGGTACTGTGCCTGAACAGATCCAGAGGGGGTGGATCTGTTCTACAGATCTGCTTGTAGGTACTACAAGCTTGTAGGTACTACAAGTACCTACAAGACTGCTTGTAGGTACTACAAGCAGTAGCCTAGATTCTGCCTCACCAGTGTCTATCCCCCAGTTCCCAACTCTGATCTCCTGGCTGACACAAGCACAGTCCATAGGTGGCTTGAAAAGTTGTATGCAAGGTGAAAATGTAAAACTGCCACAAGACAGAGTAATGAGGATTTCACTAGTTTCCTTGGGCTTTCATAACAAGGTACCACAAACTAGGTGGCATAAAACAGCACAAATTTATTCTTGCATAGTTCTGGAAGCTAAATGGCTTAACTCAAGGTGTCAGCAAGTTCATGTTCCCTCTGAAGGCTCTGGGGAAGAATCCTTTCTTTCCTGTTCCTAGCTCCCAGTGATTGACAGAAATTGTTTGTGTTCTGTGTCTTACATCTGAATCACTCCAATCTCCACCTTGATGTTCATATGATGTTCTCCTTGTACTTGTCTTGTATCCAAATTTCCCTCTTCTTTCTCTTATAAAGACACCAGTTACTGTTTTAGGGGCCAACCTAATCCATTATGACCTCATACTAACTTGGTTACATCCACACAAACAGTATTTCTAAATAAGGTCACATTCACAGGTGCCAGGGGCGGAGACTTTAACATTTAGGGGAACACAATTCAACATACAACAAGGAGTGGCAGTAAAGGGCAGTGACAATAAGAATACTCACTATAGGAAGGACAGGAAGGTGTATACTTGGTAGTCACTTGGCATGAAGAAAGACCTGATGTGAGATCAGGAAACACATTTTCTGGGAAGTGATGATCATTTGGCAGTTGATGATGAGCCTGAAAGGATTGAGATTAGAAACTCAACGTCAAAGAGGTTGAAGAAATCAGCGTACATTTAGATTTACAGAAGTTAAGATTTTTGTATCTCAAATTAATGGCCACTAAAGCTGATACACCACAAAGAACACATTCAGAGATGCCTGGGTGGCTCAATCTGCTGAGTGTCTGGCTTTGGCTCAGGTCATGATCTCACATTTCATGGGTTCGAGCCCTGCATCAAGCTCTGTGCTGACAGTTTGAAGCCTGGAACCTGCTTCAGATTCTAAGTCTCCCTCTTTCTGCCCCTCCCCCACTCATGCTCTCCCCCCCCCCTCTTTCAAAAATAAACATTAAAAAGAACACATTCAAAACCTAGGTAGACAGGATGAGACAACCAGTGGACATTAGCCAACTTATGTATTTGACCACTCTACTGGTTGTGGAAGCAGCCATGGATACAATGCTTGTGGTAGCAGGGATGGAAACTATGGGTGTGGCCAGGGATTTGGACTTCTTCTCAAAAAACCAGATATACCTTCTACTGATGCTTGGAGGTCTGAAATTTTCATAGCAGAGACCAATATTGAGCCTAGGAAATGGTATCATCCTTCCAGGAAACTTGTCTAGTCAATTCACAGCAAAGTAATTACATCAGGCACTTAAATCCTGGAGCATAGTATTTCATCCTAAACAGGATTGAGTCTTCAGTACAGGTTATCCTTTCCTGCCCAAAGTGTTTACTAGCACCAAAATTCAAGACTTGTAGCATGTGGTATCACCCCATCTAAAAGACGCATTTTACAGGGAAGGTAATGTTTCAATGAGCACATGAGATCCATTGATTCTACTTTATCCAGAATTACCTGGCATTATGGAATAATAAGATATCTTAATAAAGGCTCAACTAAGGCAACATTTTTGAAAAAAACACTTCTCAGGGTTGAGACATTGTTTGCCAGGATACAGTGTATGCATTGAACTGATTTCTTGAAATATGGAGCTTGTATTCAACAATTTGTACTCAGTAACACGCAGGGCAGGGATTGGGTAGAGCTGGCTTCTCTCACCATCACTGTCAGTCACCAATAAGAAATTAACGCTGGCTTGCCCAAAACGTTAGCCTCTGCTGGATTAGATGTGCTGATTCCTGGGGGTAGGAGGCTGGGGATATTTATACTAGGGAGCATGGAAGTTCTAGGTACACATACTGGGAGTAGTATGGAAATCAGAAGATCCACTTGGCCCTCTCTTGGTGCTTCCATGCTCATCACTATGGTAAAAGGACAATTGCAGCAATTTCAGTTATGATCAAGAGTCTCAAAGTTTATACTCCTCAGAGATAAAGGTCTGTGTCAACTCATCAGGCAAGCAACCAAGACCAGAGGAAATGCTGCTTGAAGGGGAGACATAGCCAAAATTGGTGATGGAGAAAGGAGATGATAAATATCACTAACAGTCTTAGGGCCACTTCAGTAAAGAGAACTGTAGCTTATTCTACTATCCCTTGCATATTAAATCCTCTGTGGAAAACTTGAAGACTCAGTAACAAGGTGAACTTCATGCAGTGCACATGTAGATGGAGTGTGGGATGGATTTTTCATCCTTTTATCACTAGTGCCCCAGACTCACATCTTCTAGGCTTCTCCCATGATTTCTGCCAAGGTAGAAGTAGAAAGCACTCACAGCATGGGCTCCTCAGAAGTACAGGCATACAAACTCTGAAGCAGCAATCTTTGATCAATTCCCATGAGAGCTGATGGACAAATACTTTGATTAGAACAGTCTTAGAAGGCATTCCATATGTTTCCCAGAAGCATCTGTTGCCTATTGCAATAAATCAATAACGCACCTTTATATTGGCTTTTCCTCTCTCTCTCTGTTTCACTTTCTCTGATTCCTCCCTCCTACTCTCTGGCATATGCTCTCAAACTACCTGCACAGAAGTGTTGTCTCAACTCTGTTCTTGAGGACACCCAAGCTAACACAGGAGACATTTTTGCCCCTCATTTTGGTATTGTTTAAATTATTAACCATTCTTGAAAAAAGTATGTCAAATCCCGATCTCTGCTTTATTTCATGAAAAGACATACCCAGAAGAATCTGGCAAAGTGTCACTCAGAAGAGGTTTTCTGAAGTAACTTAAGACAACATGAACACTACCCTGCTTGCTACCCATGGAGATCTCCATCCATCCATTCAAGCAACTATCCATGTATCTATCCATCCATCCATCCATCGACTATTTCATTCAAATCACTAATACTTTGATCTCTGTTATTTTCCAGGCAGCCTTTTCCATACTAAGAATAAAACAATGAACAAGATAGAGTTCTCTACCCTCATGGAACTTACACAAAGTTCCAAGATAAACAAAATAAAATAATAAGCTTATATCACATAGAAATGCATACCAAGAATAAAATAATTAGGAAAGTAAAGGAATAAAGGGGGGGTAAGGATTGACATTTAGATACAGGGGTAGAAAAAGGTATCCTGGGAAGGAAACACAACAACAGTGTGCTGAAGGAATGAGGGAATGGGCCATCAGCTACCTGGGGACAAGTTTTCGAAACAGAAGGAATACTGAGGAAAAGGACCTGAGGCAGGAGCATGCAGGGCACATAGCAGGAGAGTGTAGAGGCCTCCTCTGTAGTGTACAAAGGGGAGGGAAGTACTCAGGGGCAGATCATGTAGGGGTTTGTAGGTATGACCTTTGAGTATTTTTAATAGTGTGATGGAAAGACACTGGAGTGCTTTGAACAGGGGCATAATAGGGTTTGAAAAAAGTTTTAAATGGCTCTCTGGCTGCTCTGTGGAAAATACATTTTTAATGAAGCAAGTAAAGTTGTATTTTAAAAGAAAATCCAAAATCCTGCAAAGAAAATGGGAAACTTGAGGATAAATTAAAATGACTACATTAACTTGTTGGAAATGTTCACAGACCTAGAGTCATTTTGTTAGTTTAGACACATAAATATTTATTATATGTAAAACGATTTAATATGCTTTTGGTTATTTCCTTCTGTTGCTCTTTCTCCCCATCCACATTAACCCTCCGCTGTGATCTTTTTACCTTTTAACCAGAAGACAGACAGAAAATTAGAAAGAACAAAAATCTGCCCCGAAGAGGCTATTTGCTTCTGCTTAAAGAGAGGCCCCAAGAATATTATCAAGCAGCCATAGAGTCTAAGAATGTCCAGGTACAAAATCCGCTAGTGTAAATGGATTGCCTAGAGGTAGTCGACATCCCACAGACAGGGAGGTACTAAAACTAGTGATGGAGAACTGCGAAATGGAACGTAAGTTCCACAAAGATCTTGATTCATATTTGTATCTGTGTAGACATAGTACCTAGCACAATTAAGCACAAAGTTAATGCCGAACAATTATTGCGTGAAACTGAAAAAAGAAAAGAAGAAGAGGCATCTCAGAATCTTTACTTGAGCTGCCATTTTACTGGAGACAAGACACAGATTATGTAATTTACCTTTGCTCCAGAAAGAGCAGCATACCACTTTAACAGGTCACTGACAAGCATATGTTCCTGGCAGCCCAAGGTTGAGCAGGACATCCTAGTGAAGCTGGGTTCATTCCAGTTTGAAGAGCCAATGATCATGGAGGGATGTCCAAATTAGAGGATTTTCTGGGAAGAGGATTCCATTGAGTGTTACTTGTGGATAAAACATTTGGCATTTTATGTTCAGGAAATCTTGACACAAAAAGAAGACAAAAATCTAAAGTGTGATCTTGACCCTAAAGCATGTAGTGTCTCAACAGCGTCTCAGGGTTCTCTTAACCATCAAAGAAAACAGAGTTAATTGGAAAGTTAAACATTTTGTAAAACAATTTAAGGTTCACTTTAACTCTAAGGTAACATGAATTAGGTTTTAGACCACTCTTCTCTCCTCTTTCTCTCTCTCTCTCTCTCTCTCTCTCTCTCTCTCTCTCTCTGTGAATATCTGAGATCGTTGACTGCTAAAATATGAATAGCTTTTCTGTAATCTGTTACAATCAAATGTTTTTGTGAAAACGTTGTGATTGCCTGTCTCTAAAAGCTTCATAGACAGAATGCAGAAGGCAAGGATAATGCTGAGACTCAAACCTCAGGGATTGCTTTGGTTAATTGCAGAGTTTATTTTTTTCTCTTTTTATAATGCTGTGTCATCTAGGGGTTCCCAGCCCACTTGCATGGGTTCTGTTGCTTAGCTCCTCGTGTCTACTGAACAGCTGTGAAATGTGGCAGCCTGGTGTGTGGAGACCACAAGTCACATTTGCAGCACGTGTTACCGCCTGGCCATCATCATTTCACATTTTTAAAGGATATCAGCTGAAAATGAGTGATCAACTTTCAAAAGGCATTACAAAATCCATTTAGATAGATAGATGGATAGACAGATAAATGTCTACCACTTAATATCTACACAACCTATATTTTATATAAAAAATAAAAACAGCTAATTGAAACCAGAATTATTCATTGAGGCAAAAATCCTAAACTGGTTACATAATAGGCACTCTATTTTTATATATCATTATACATTTCAAAGGGAAAACATCATTGCTATTTTTGGGAAACTAGCCCTGAGGTTTAAAATGTGTCTTGTCTACCTACGCCTTTGATTTTTTTTTCTTAATTGAGCAGATTTTGGAAATTGCTCTTATGAAATTCAATTACTATTTCTTAATGTACCAGGGTTTCCAGAGAATATGATTATAGTAAATTCAGAGAGATTATCCCACTGGCCAGTGGAAGCTGTGTGCAGGGAAGGAAAATGCCACCCAATCTGCCTTCAAAAATGAATTACCTACCAATGGTGGTCTTTATGGTAAGCCCACAAGCAATTACATGTTCCCCACCCTCTACCAAGAATTGCATTGGTCTTCCAGTTCTGCACTTCTGTCCTATGAAAGCATAACCTAAGAGAGAGAGAGAGAGAGAGTGGGTAAAAATGGCAGCATGAAACTTTGTGTACCAGCAGGTGTCTAGTCTCAGCCTCTGTGCTCTAATATATTTGAGTTTCCTAAGCAACTATGCTCCCTTGGAAACTGGTTAAACTGCTTCTATAGAAACTATTAACTGAGCAATTCCTCCTTCAAACCAGCTTTATGGAGAGAGTACAAGAAAATAATGGGAGAATATTTTCCGCTTCCTCGGTTCTCGAGATTTTCTCGTGGAGTATTTCAGAACTATACTGGGTAAATGTGAGCCCATATTTCCCTAGGTTTTCATTACTTTTCTGCTTATTGCATTGCATATGATACAGAGAAAGGATGTTGTTTCTTCATTGGATAGTTTTGGAAGACTAGGAAATTTCCCCAGTTTGCTTATGGGACTAATTTGACCTTTTCCTCTTCTAAACAATGGCACATAAATTAAAATGCTGTAAAGTTTGGGCTCACTAGAAGATTGCATTAACCTGTTTCATAATGAAATACATCTCACTGTTATTGAATTGAGTCATCTTTATGCATTATCATGAGAAACATGAGGTACTTGTTTAATATAATGAAAATGCACATTTTTGTTTAAGTACATATATTCTTGCGATTTCCATTTATTATTCACACCTGTATGAAAGTTTAATTTGATCTATTTAGCCAGTCTTTAGATGCCCTGTAGATTGCCTTTCTTTGTTAACTTTAAGATGAGGAACGGTAAGTAGTCTAGGAGTAAAAGTTACCTAAGGCCAAGATATTGGAGAACTGGCAAAAAGAAAAGTTATACAAAATAAATCTTTATATATAAAATTCCTTGGTTCACATTATGGTGCTTATAAAGTAAAAAGGAAAAAAGGAAAAATAATGCACTTGTTTTGAGATGTATTTTATCCATTCCAATACCGCGCCCATAAGGGCATGTATATAGTTCTCATTCCTAATTCCTTACTCAGAGAAGATAATCATAAGTGTGTATTCAGGAGATTTTTTTTTTAATGTGCAAGATAGAATGAATTGTAGACACCAAAATCTATCTAAAAAAACTGAATCAGCTCATTTATTCACAATAGGATACTTGTTGCTTTTCTCTGCATCATACTAAATTTACAAATATTCATAGATAGTATTACCTACATTCTCATCTCTTTAAATTAAGCATTATTGGGGCGCCTGGGTGGCGCAGTCGGTTAAGTGTCCGACTTCAGCCAGGTCACGATCTCATGGTCCGTGAGTTCGAGCCCCGCGTCAGGCTCTGTCTGGGCTGATGGCTCGGAGCCTGGAGCCTGTTTCCGATTCTGTGTCTCCCTCTCTCTCTGCCCCTCCCCCGTTCATGCTCTGTATCTCTCTGTCCGAAAAATAAATAAACGTTGAAAAAAAAATTAAAAAAAAAAATAAATAAATTAAGCATTATTCAGGGACTAAATTGCATCCATCTCTTTATGCAGACATATATGCTGTGCATACAGACATACACACACTTGCTTTTATTTAAATAACACAGTTATTATTTTTATCACATACACATTTGTTTTCAATTTTTTGTCTTTATCTTACCTCACTCCTATTCTCTGCCTTTCATTTTTGGTGTTTGTAAAATAAATGTATAAGAGAGTTCTATATTATACATTTTAGCACTAGAAATAATCAATTAGTGTTTATGTCTTGGCTTATGATATCTCGTGTCATTTTTGGATTTTTTTACATAATCAAATATTTCTATCTTTTATTCTGTAACTTATAGCTTTCTAATACTAAGTCATCAATTCTATACTATGTATATGTGTTTTATATTCCCCTTTCAAATTTTTTTGTTTTCTACATTTATGTCACTTGTGGGGGTAGAATTTCTTATTATTCAGTGTAAAGCCAGAGTCCAAATTTATTTCCTTCCATAGTGAGCTAAAAGGAAAGAGAGGTCCTCTATTCCATCATATACATAGACAACGTATGGCTAATTAGCCATACAGAATCCTCTAAATCTTGGAAATTAGCTGTTATTCATCATTGAGTTTCTAGAGACCATCAACACCTAAATTACACAATAATGTTATGAATAATAACTTCTATGTAAATCCTTCTAAAAGACACTTCACATTTTCTTGCTTTGTTAATAATGTTGACTTGATATATCTTAATATCTTATTAATGGCCAGGATTATCATTATAAAGCTGAGTAATTTCATTGCTCATTGATGACCTTAGCTATTTTCTGCCTTTACTTTACTACTTGCAATAAAATTGAACTCTGTTTACCATTCCTGCCTTAAATAGTCTCTTAACTCAATGTAGTGAAATACATGCCAGACTTCCTCCTAGCTAACACTGTAGAATTTCATCAGTGCCTTCACAAGAAATCTAAATGCTAAAATTTTTCAAATGTTCAGTGCTAAGCTTGTATTTTCTCTTTCTCTGCACTCTCTTGATCGGTGAGTTATGGGTTAAATTGTGTTCCACAAAAATATATGTTGGAGTCCTGACCCCCCAATACCTCAGAATGTGATCAGATTTGGAAAGAGTGACCTTACAGATGTAATTAGTTAAGATGAGGTCAGACTGGAGTAGTCTGGGAACTTAATCCAATACACCTGATATCCTTACAAGGAGAGAGAGACACAAAAAGCAAAATGTCATATGAAGGCACAGAGATACATTGGGAAGATGGCCATGTGAAAATGGGGGCCTAGATAGGAGTCATGCTGCCGCAAACAGGGGACACCTGATGCCTCCAGAAACAGGAAAAGAAAAGCAGAAATCTTTCCTTAGAGACTTCAGAGGGAGCATGGCCCTCTAGACACCTTGATTTATTTCTTCAAACCTTCAGAACGGTGGAAGAGTAAATTTCTGTGGTTTAAGTCCCTCTGTGCTACTTTATTATAGCAGCCCTGGGAAGCTAAGCGAGTGACCTATTGCCTTCCCAAGATTATATTCTATTCCAGTTTCTGTCAATACAGGTATCTCTCTTCATGTGTAAACAAAACAAATGAATGAAAGTTACTTTCAAATTTAACATGTAGTAAACTCATAATTTTCCCCTTTCAACTGCTCCCCTCCCCCTCCTACAAACCAATGTCAGGCATCCACATTGCAGTGAATGGTTCTACTATTTACTGAGTCATTCAAGCTGCAAATTGAGGAATCACATTGGATTCCACTCTTCCCCTCCAAGAGACCCCTCTATCACCACTAATTACGCCAAAGTGCCTCCAAAATCAAACTTACATTCTTTCCAGTGTCCTACCTCTCCTAATCACACCAGTCCTCACCACCAACACTAATCTGGCTAATTTTAATAAGCCACTAATTTGTGTCCCCCTTTCACTCTGGCTATATTTCCATACAGATAACATCAATATTTTTATAAGTGTAAAATAAATCTTGTAACACCTTGGCTTAGTGTTTTCTGTGTTTCTCCGTGGCACTCATACAGGAATTTAAACTCCTTAATGTAGATTGCATGACCTATCTGATGCGGCCTGGGCTTATTTCTCCAACTTCAAGCCAAGTCGCTCTTCTGCTTAATACCATCCATCCTCATTGCCCGTCTCTCAGTGGAGTCAGACTGTTTATGCTAGTCTCTTGAGTGAATCATTCTCTCTCAGAAGCACACTCATTCTTTTCCATGGGTGTCTCCTCCTCATTGCTCAAGTATCAGTTTAAAGTGCTACTTTCTCAGAGAAGCATTCTTTACTATTCTATCTAATGTTGTAGCTGCACTCTATAACTATTAATCTATTTCAAAATCTTTGGCTATTGACTTCACTGCATTTGCCACAATATACAATATAAAACATACCAAAAGTCTATTTATATACAATTTTGATAGTTTCCTGTTGTCCCCTTAGACTCTAAGCAATGTGAAAAGAAGGGTCACAATAATTGCATCGTCCACTGTATCCCATGTCTTAGCATTTGACCCAGCAATAAAATAGTACTCATTTAGGAAGGAAGGAAGGAAGGAAGGAAGGAAGGCAGGCAAGAAGGAATCACTACCCACAATCCTTAAATCATATATTTATAAAATGTGCATTATCAATAGATAATTGTTGTAAGGAAAAGAAAATACTGAATTATGAATTTCAACTATGTGTCAAGAATAAAAAATAATCTTTTCTTGATGTTTATTTTGAGAGGGAGAGAAAGTATGAGCAGGGGAGGAGCAGACAGAGAGACCAAGAGAGGGAATCCCAAACAGGCTCTGCAGTGTCAGCACAGAGGCTGACATGGGGCTTGAATCATGAACTGTGAGATCATGACCTGAGCTGAAATCAAGCGTTGGACATGTAACCGATCGAGCCACCCAGGCGCTCTCCAAAATTCATCTTTTGATGAACCAATTTCTCTGATCAAACTGCAGATTTTGGAAAAGAAAGTCTCCAGTTCTTACTGACTGTGGATAAGCAGGATGGGAGAAATTATCTGAGTTACACTCAGTCTCCAAGTTATGCTAGTAACATAGCTGCCTAGTTAATTTTTTATACATTTAAAGAATTATGGAAAGATTAAATATTTTCCATATTACATGGATTAGGAAGAAGTGATAGGATTTATTCCTCCAATTTATTTCTACTCTTCTGATTTGTTTGTTCTATTTCTGAGATGCAAAAACAAGAATCAAAAAAAGGATAGCAGATTAAAACAGTATTTTAGAGACCTACCCCTGATTAACTAGGCAACTTTCATTCAGGAAAGTTCAGAAAGCAGATGGTACACCCTCAAAACATCTTCATGAACTAAGGTAGTGCAAGGAAGCAACAAAATAGGTTTTAATGCTTTAGTCATGAGTGTTTTACCAGGAGGTCTTAGACAAACCAAAAGCACTGAGCTTTATGGAGCCCAGAGGTCATGTTTATTAGTCACTATAAACCTTTCCCCCATAAAATGAAGGAAAACTAAAGAAAATTAAATAGCACTTATAGATGAATTTAGTGCTCTTCTTATTTATGGATTCTGATCAGGTAAGCATTAAGAATCATGGACAGTGTACTTTTTCTGGAAAAGACAGCTTGAGTTGATCTAATAAGTCCTGAAAGCTCTATTAAATATAGATTCAGAATAAGGTTTAAATTATATAGCTACTAGCAAAACGTCATCTGAAAAGTGAACAAGACTAAGTCTAACCTACTTATCTCTGATTTATTAGTTCTTTATTTGATTGAGGAAAAATTTTTTCCTCTGATAGTTTACAGTTTCTACCACTTTTCCACAATTGGAAAAAAATAACTAAAACTACATATCTCAGGGATCCATAATGAATGCAGATTTAATGTTGAACAATGTCAATGAATGGGAAAATGCAATCATTTGTTTTACAGGAATTGCTAATTTAGGTTATCTCCTAACAAACTGTGGGCAATTTCAAAAAATTAAAATATTCAATCCAAAGAATTTAAAACCATCTTGGCATATGTATGGTAATGCTAGACTTTTCCTCATAGCCTTGAAGTTAGAGCTAATTTTCTTAAAATTCTTTACGTTTCTCAGCAAATTGGCAGTGCTATTGGCTTACAAAAATTGCTAAATTTCTGAAAAGACCATGTGTCTATTTTTTTTAATGTTCATCATATGTATCTTTTGCAGGAAAAATAGTTAAAATTTGGCTCCTACACTTATAGAGATGAAGGAAGCTTAGAGGCAATTTGGTTCATTCTTCTCTGCTAAGCAATGACTATTTCCACTGAGCAATTTCAGACTGATAAAAATCAATCCTGTTTTTCACAGAAGTCTATAACAAGTGATGGTAAGCCCTCTTTATCTAATAACAGTGTGCAAATTTCTTCCTTGTATGGAAATTATTTTTCAGTTGATCTCTACCATCACAAAGCCAAAAAGAAATTCCAGGGATAATTTATTCACCCTAGTGTTTTCATGTGAGAAAGTAGCTGAATAATTAAGATCACTTACTATCTATTCTACTTTTAAAGATCATTTCCTGATAGCTTGTGGAAGAAACATCACTCATATCTGATTTCATAAGAAAGTAGTAGGAATTTTAGGACAGACTCTGAAGGCAAAACATTTGAGTCTTACCATTTTTTTTAATTTTGATCTTGGACAAGTTATTTCAATTACCTGATACATGGTTTTCTCATTTGTAAAATCACAATAATAGTATGCCCCTATATGTTTATTGTAAGAATTAACTGTTGTAATTCATGTTGATTCTTTAAGAACATCATGTATATTTATAATATTGCCATAGCCTTCCTAACAAAGATTGCACTTTCTAAAGATATGATGTTACCCAATCTTTTGTATAGGCAAGCTGGGCATTTATCTATGAGTTATGATTTAGGGGAAAAAAAAGTTGTAGCACTTAAAAGTATTTTATACTTAAATCATAGTTGCCACACTATATTCCAATAGGGGATATTAGTAGTTTGAACTAGATTAAATTCTGAAAGAGCATATGATCTTGTCTAATTTGTGAAACAGATTACACTTGTCAACATATATTGTATAAAACATTATATCATATGAACATTCACAAAAAAGGATTCTAGGGGTGCCTGGGTGACTCAGTTGGTTATGCATCTGACTCTTGATAACCTGCTAAGGTCATGATCTTGCAGTCATGAGATTGAGCCCCACATAGGGCTCTGTGCTGAGCGTGGGGCCTGCTGGGACCCTCTCTCTCTTTCTCTCTGTCTGCCCCTCCCCTGTGCACATGTACACATGCACATGTGCTCTTTCTCTCTTACACAATAAGTAAATAAACTTAAAAAAATACAAAAAAGGATTCCATAGTTACCTACCTTTAAAAAGCACTATTTCCTACTGGTGATTTGAGTAATGTGTTATTACTCTAAAGATGAGGAGAAGATGTATGTTAATGTTGCATGATTAACTTTACTCAAATGCCATTTACTGCTGTTATTTGACAATAGAATCTGTTTCCCCTTTAGAGATAATAGATAGTATCCTTTGGAATTAACATTGTGTGGAATACTTCTTATAAATGTTAGTCTAAGTGCTAATTTTAGGCCAGAAATCTGTTTACATATTTTTCTGACAATGTCTGTCCAAACTCTACTGAAACTCTAGAAACACATGATTCTGTCTTTTCACAGCTATAAATGTTAAGAAGTTTATGTTGGTATTATTTATAATTTATTTTTTTAATTTCTACTTTTGTGCTGATTTTAATCCTTTGACATCCTGGTAATCATTCTAATATTTGCAGATGTTGTCATGCTTCACTCTCTAGCTTTTTTTTTTTCTCTTCAAACTATATCTTCCTAATTCAGTCAGTTTGTACCTCTCATAATTGGAATTCAAATAATCTCATCATCACCTTAATCCATGAAATGTAATCTAGTTCACCAAACACTTGAGTTAGCAGCTAGGAATTGTTCTTTCCTTCTCCGATCCCATTCCCTTCCTCAAAGACAAGTCTCTAGCCCCATGTACTTTATGTTCTATTCTGTGGGTTTAGGCTATAAACCAATCTGAGTTATTATATTAGCTAATGACAAATATAAAGTATGGTGCATCCTAACGGTTATTTGATTTTTAAGGGGAATCTTGATAAGCAAAGCCCATTAAAGTACAAGGTAATTAAATTCTAATGGTGAAGTTATATGAGATTATATTTTAGAAAAAGTTTAAACCTACATCAAATCACAACTTGAAAAACTTCTGATTCTAACTACCCACAAGGGGTCATACTCTTTTCAAGATTCATTGAGACAGACTCTCAATTTCTCTACTTTTCCATAGAGTTTGTTTTAGATTCAAAAGCCCATGGCCATTTCAGTCAGAGAGCATTAAGAGTATGAGACCTTTGTGATTATCTACTCTACCTTATCTTTTTATAGCTGACAAAAGTAATGCCCAGAGAAATTTAGAAATTTGCACAGGGTCATGCCATTAGTTCACTATGAAGATGTCTCTTACTTAAATCTATTCTTCCTGAGTCTTATGCCCATTTTTTTTATTATAACTCCACAAAACCCCTATCAGCCAATGTTTGTGGGGACAAGGTGTTGTTTTAAACAGTAGGAAACTTATTCTGAAGTTAGTATGTAGTCCATGCATAGCATACTTATGCATGGAGAGACCAGTTTTATTTCTTTCATATTTTAAAACACACATTACCAGAAATGTATATGACCTGTGGAATACAAAATTTGCTAATGATATTAGAACTATCCAAGTTGCCTTTGAAATGTGTGTTTATCTTTTTGAGAGTTAATTTCTATGCGGTCACAAATTTAATTGGAACTTACAATTAGTAGGCAGGTGTATGCTTTAGTGAGCCATCCAAATTCAATAGCATTTAATGGCTTTTTGATTGGCAACATCAATACAATATGTCTTTTCAAGCAGAGACCTATATCATGCACAGTCATTTCAAAATTTAGCACAAATTACGTTTTAAGCCAAAGGGTTAATCATTGTCCCTTCTTTCAGAATACAATTGAGAATAGTTGTTCAGGCAACTGTGAGATACATTGCTTGGTGCCCGCATTACTGTGCGTAAAACAATGGGCTTCAGTTTGCAGTGCCATCAGCCTGGTACATGTCACTAATACTGAATTCATTTTTTAGAGCAAAACCATATACCCATCTTCCATTGCAATTACTGCAGAGGAGGAGAGATTGAGAAGTAAAAATGAAACATTTCAAGGATGAATGGGCACTGAAAATTGGTAAAGTGGCAGGAAAGTCCAAGTTTGAAGAATGAAGAAGTGAATGTACATAGAAAAAGCAGTTTGGAAAACATGAAAAAAATGATATTTTGCAGAAACATCTGTTTGCTGTTGCTGAAAAATTTTAGCATTTAAATGTTCTCATTTGGGCTCTGAAGTTAGCACTTCCCTGAAGTAGTTCACACCTTTGCTATTGCTCCTGTTCAGCTACAGATCATTTTATGCAAGGCTGATTTTAACAAGAAAATGGTGCATTAATTTACAGTGTGTTGAGTATTTTAGAAGTGGCAAAATCTAGGCCTTTGTGAAATTTTAGAATCTGAAGAAAATAGAAATACTTATGTAAAGCTCTTTAAAAATACCAGAATGGCTTCATGCACAAGAAATTACACTCTGATTAAGATCATTAGAAAATTCAGTTGTATATAAAAAATCAACCTCCGAACTAGTGGATTTTCTATGACTCTGCAGAGTCTCTATTTAATAACGAAGCAGATATAATCTTAGACATGATCTGACAAGACTTTTTTATAATATTTTTCTCTCTTACCTACTTGCTCTCACTTTTCCTTCCCTATCTTTACCTTCTCTCTGTCTCCTCTCTCTGCTCACTTCAATTCTTTTTTCATTCTGTTATTTATCATTTTTCTATTTTCCCTTCTTCTTATTCTCTCCATTGTTCTGCTTCTTTTTTTTCCCTGTCTCTAAGCCTTTTCTAAAAATTTCAATTTTAAATGTGTCTCTATTAAAAAGACCAAACTTAATAATGGCAGCCTATTCACTCTCTTATCTCCCTCATTAGAGTAGTTGATATTTTGGAGTCATGTATTTCTGAAATAGCTCAATATTTTATATGCAGTTAAGATAAGCAATGGAACTACATGGGCATTATAAATATATCTTGATATGTGTGTGTCTTACAAATACCAAAACTAAAAGGCCAAATTAATTCAAATTTAGAGATTCTGTTTTCGTTGCGTAACTGCATAAAGTACTCCAAATTAAAACCATAGATATGAAGTTGTGTCCTTTTATTTAAAACATTTGTTTAATGTTTATTTATTTTCGAGAGAGAGAAACACAGAGTGTGAGCAGGGAAGGGTCAGAGAGAGAGAGGAAGACACAGAATCTGAAGCAGACACCAGGCTCTGAGCTGTCAGCACAGAGCCAGAAGTGGGGCTTGAACCCATGAACTGTGAAATCATGACCTGAGCCAAAATTGGATGCTTTACCAACTGAGCCACCCAGGCACCCCTGGATCTTTTAATTTTAAATTATAAGTATTGAAGCTGTGAAAGAACACTCTTCTGATGTGTTAAGGACTCCCTCTTGCCATAAGTACCATGATAATTGAGTAACCAATTGTTTTATTAATAATCCATATGGATTGATTTTTTAAGCTATTTTCCCTTAGCTTAAAGGACAACACTCTTATACTGTTATGTAAGGTTGGGATGCTGGAAAACAGGTTTCATTTTTTCCAGCAGGCTTCTTGCTGGACTCTGCTAACAGAGGGCATTTGAAGGAGGGAGAAGGGACACCCTACTTCCTGCAAAACTCCAGCAGTAGTTCTTTACCCTGACATAGCAGTTTGTCCCTCCAGCGGCCGTAGGTTCCAGGTTGGGATTTTCTTTTATTCTTGGAATAACCCCTTCGTCCCCCTTCAGAAGAACAAGCCACAGCCCATTGATCCCCTTTCTCAGAAATCTAGCACCCAGCTCCATAGGGCTTCTTGTCCAAGTTTGCAAGGCTTAATAATTCCAACCCCTTCTCACCCCGGTGGTAGTAGGTATCTTTTATAGTTACTACCATAGTGTTTCCTCTTTGTCTGTTCATTTTTCTAATCCTTGGATAAGAATTCCTCATAGAAATTCTCTTTCTTAAAATAATGATGTCGTCTCTGATCTCCTGACCGGATGATGTCTGATATACCATTTCTTATTTCAGGCCACTAACTCCTAGCTATATGTACTTAAGTGGAAATAACTAGAGAGATAAAAGCTGGGAGTTCATTTCTCTCCTCAACTCCCCTGCATGTACAATTTCCCCTAGAAAACACTGGATCATAGGACTGATTTATAGTATTTTTCTAAGGTGAAAAAAAAAGCTGCATCTTACAGTTACCCTACTAGGTTTTATTTCAACATACATCATTGTTATAAAAAAAAAAGGTATCACTTTGATTATAATCTACTTCAAGTAATTGTATTGGAAAAAAGATAGATTAGAGTTTATAAAGTTACTACAGTGAGCTATACTTAAGGACAAAAACTATATAGACCCACTGAATAAGAACCTTAAGCAAAACAGTATTTAGAGCATTCATTCATTCAAAAATAAACATTGATTATGTGACAAATATGTTCCTTTGAGAGACTAAAAACAGTTCTTATTTTCAAAGATTTTATATCCTGTGTAGACAACAGCTTGACACCAGATCATATGAGGTTGAAAATATCTCAAACATACACTATAACTTTTTAGGTACTAAGCCATGAGGAATACAAAAAATACAGGGGGAAAAATTAAAGGAATTTGTGCAGTCATATACAGTATTAGTGGAGGCATCAAGCAGGACACAGATCACTCCACAAATACACACTTTGATGTTTTAATGGTGATAGTAATATCTGAGAATACAGTATAAACATCAGAAATAGCTCTCCTTCATACAGCCTATTACCTAAAGTAAATTGTGTGGAGATTTATTCTGCTAGGATTATTTAATGCTTCATAAAAAACAAAACCTAGTGGTTTAAATAGTTATCAGTTGTTCTGCTCCTGAATCTACAACTAAAGACACTTCATCCTTGCTTTAATCAATTTGAGATACAACGTCTCCGCTTGAATTAGAGGACCACTTCTACGGTGGTTGGTTTGTATAGCAAGTAAATTGGTGCAGGCAGCTCATCTGAAAATTTAGTTATGGTTAGAAGCAGGGCCTGCCTCCCCTTCACTGGGCCCTTTCACATGGGGAAGCTTGAGCTTCCTCACAAGATGGTGGCTAAGTTCCAAAATATTCTAAGAGACAGGAAATAGAAGTCACCAATCCTACAAGGGATCGTCCCAGAATGAGACACAATCTATTTTCCCTGTATTTTTTCTGATTAATTAGTCACAGAGCCTTCATAGATTCTAAAATAGGGTTTGGCACAGACCCCACTTTTCAGTGGGAGGATTGTCCAGAAATGTGAAGCCATCTTTAGTGTACTATATATTCATTCTATAATATTTGTATTTATCTCTTACTTAAGCTAGCATATATTCAAGAAATCAATTTAAAATGTCAACATCAAGACATGAAGAACAGCTCCTAATCGGGGTGCGTGGGTGGCTCAGTTCATTGAGAGTTTGAGTCTTGATTTCAGCTCAGGTCATGATCCCAGGTGGTGGCTCTGTGTGGAGCTTATTTAAGATTCATTTTCTCCCTCCGCCCCTCCCACCTGCTCTGTACTCACTCTCTTAAAAACAAACAAACAAACAAACAAACAAACAAAAAACAGCTCACAATTAAAAATTATGTCCAGATGGGGCACCTGGGAGGCCTAGTCATTTAAGCATTTGACTTTGGCTCAGGTCACGATCTCATGGTTCCTGAGTTTGAACCCCACATCCGCTTTGGATCCTCTGTCTCCCTCTCTCTGCCCCTACCATTATCATTCTCTCTCTCTCTCTCTCTCTCTCTCTCTCTCAAATAAACATTTAAAAAAATATGTCCAGAGATTGCATCACTTATTTAAAAAAGTTTGTTAGATATATCCATGGGAAGTACCACTAAAAAATGGGTATGGGCATTGGCTACTACATCTTGAACTGCAACTTCTGCATCTACCCAAAGATAGATAAGAAGACTTGATAATAAATAAGGAGTTGGGATTTTTCTCTTTCAATCATCTTGCCTTAGTGTTTTTAAAAGTCACAGCATGTGTTTGATATATAGCTTATCATCATTGCTGTTTTCTTATCCATGTCTATGTACCTTTCTACAATGTAAATTCCAGAATGGCAAGATTTGTCTTGCAATATATTTCTTAACTACTGATATTAGTAAGTTGCTGAGGTAAAGTTGATAAATTATAGTAGACTGACAAAGTGATAATTATTCCTAATTAGTCATTCTAAGGCAGAGAGACAGTAAGCATTCAGTATATATATACACACAAACTGGATATTATTGTGGAAGATATACATATATATTTTCTTATAACTCTCTTCTTACTGATAGTCCTTGTTATTTGCCATAATTCTAATTCTGCTTAAGCCATTGATTTAAGGAAATTTTATGACATCTGGGATTTACTTCAAATTAATTTAGGGGGAAGAAAAATGGGTGGGGATACAAATCAAACAATATCGGCCAAGAATTGATACTTAAGGGTTAGTTACACTATTCATTATCCTTTGTATATGTTTGAAATTTTCCATAATAAAAAGTCAAATGCAGAAGTTTTACTCATGATAAAAGGCTAAGATAGATAAAGAGGGTTAAGAGTACACTTAATGTGATGAGCACTGGGCAATGTATAGAAATGTTGAATCTCTATATTGTACATCTGAAATTAATAGAACACTTAATGTTAATTATACTTCAATAAAAGAAATTTAAAGGTTAAGAAAAGGCATATGAGTAATATTTCTGGGTTTGACTTTCTGATAGAAATTTGTTAAATAGTACTAATCCTGAAAGAGTTTGAGAACATCAATTTTCAATCTTGTTAGTTTAATGATGATCTCTTATAATTAAGAAGAAGCTGATATGTATTGCTTAATCAAAAAGAAGAATCTTTAGACATACCAAAATATTTCATATCCAACAGTGATTTGAAATCCATAGATCCTAACAATTTTCTCTTATTCCTTTCAAAAAACCTATGCTTAAATGTGAAATTTTAGTACCCTTCAGCAGCAAAAAATAATCTTCACTATGTAAATTGATGCAAGATTGTCACACTAAGCCTGCAGCCAAATAGACTAAAACAATATGACCAAAGGTGATGTTATATTTCACATATTAATGAAGCGTTACTTTAGAAATAAAAGAGGAACTATTTAAATATTAACACTATTAATCCAGTATATCAAAACAAACACCTACCCTTCATACATATTTAAAGACTGGGAAGGAGATAAACTATTTCAACATTGAGTTCTATTCTTCCTTAAATAGACAAGGATCACCCTTCAGAGAATAGGGCTGTTGAGGTCTTCCCTCACTGCAATGTCATCAGTTGGTATGTGTTGTAATATTTAGATAGAAAATAATAGTGATTTGTGGGGTTTTTTTTCTAGAGAGAAAGATAATACATTTTTGTAGCCATGCTTAAGAAAAATCTACTGTATTTATGTAGCTACTTGTGTTTATGTACTATTCACACAAATTTACTTACACCTTAGCACTTGGTAGATAAAAATGTGTTGAATGTTCATAGTACTTACAATATTATGTTGTCTTCTTTGGAGAAGAAATTCTCCTTAACTTTATAAAAAGAATTTAAGGTAACAGAAAGGGAAAACATTAGACTTTGTGAAAACTAAGTTATGGTTTCTATTTTGCTGTGTCTATATACTTCCTGGAGCTTCAGATCCATCAAAAAAAAATAGCAAAATTGTGAGATTATATGGCTACTAGCTGTAATAGTTTCTGTGGGTCCTGTAATAGAATAATGATGATTGTTCCAACAGATAAACCCCAGTGGAATTTTCTTTCTCACTTATTGAACATTGCAATGTAGATTTTCAGTAAGCAACCTTCCATGAGGCAATTCAAGGAGTCAGGTTCCTTCCAAATCTTGCCTCTATCATCAAAGTTTCCTCAAATTGCTAGTTAATAAGTAAGCAGGTGGGCTTATTTTTTAACAACATCAACCCCCAAATTACACTTATAACAACTTCAATACCCCAAATAGAGGTAGAAATCCCATTAGAAATGGATAGAGGAGAATGACATTCCCAAGATGGCAAAGACCCCAGCTTACATTCTTCCACAAAGGTCAATACTTAGACATCTATAAAGAAACAAATAAGTTTTGGGAGAGCTCCAGAGTCCACTTAAGAAGCTTCAGCAATACACTGGAAGAAAAAAAAACTTGAGAATAACAGCACAGAATGGGAAAACAGATCAGCTTTATTTTCTCTGTACCATCCCATCCCCAAGGCCAGGACTACTCATTGCAAAAATACACACACATTGTACCAGTGTCAGAATCCTGGTTTTGATCCTGTACTACAATTATGCAAATGTTACCACTGGGGGAAACTGGGTGAAGAATACATGAGCTGTTTCCCTATCTTTGCAATGACGCGTGCACCTATAATAATTTCAAATTTAAAAATTTTTGAATGGTATATGTGATTTGCTTTTTTCAAACTGTTCCATATACAGTAACCATACTCAAAGTCCTTTCTTGTACATAATTTTAAAGTCCCTTTTATTATTTTTGGCTTCCTTGCATCCATGTTCACTCACTGCCCTTATTTTGTGATGGCTACTTTAAGCGATCTGAAAGGCTCAAGTCTTTAACAATAAATTCTAATCTGAAACAATACGTTTTAATATTTTCTGTGATATATGTCATTTGCTTAAATAAAAAGTCTTACAAAACCTTTGTCCCTCAAAACCCCTTCAGTCCTTAGTCATTAACACTGGTAACACAAGTGGGGTTATTCTGTAATATAAAACTAAAATGTGACACTGGTGTAATGGACAGGCAGTGTGAGAAAACAGATACCAGACATTGGAAAGCTACCTATCTTTGTTGTGAACTGACAAATTTTGGGGCAACTCATTATTACTGATAACTTGGGAGGCAGACCACATGCCTATTGAGCTTGAAGTTTTATTGAAAATGGCAGTAAAGAGCCAGAGTTAGAATCAGGCCACTGCTCTTGGTTGAGTGGCCTCCGTGCCATAGATATCAACTAGTATTTGTTTTATTTGGCTTTGGTATTTTAAAGACATCATATGTTATTTGTAGTATAGTGGAAATTGTTTCTAAAGGTTAATCACCCTATTTCCAAGAGGCTACAGATTATTTCAAGTACTATTAAATACTCCTTAGTGCAATGATCATTTATATGACAATGTAGCCATATTAAAATTACTATTTGTGTCAATTATGTTTTTCCTGCAAATAACAGAATAGTTATTTTTAAGTAAGTCTTAAGTATAAAAGATTTATTATCACAACATAATAGCTATACATAGGTCAGAAGATCCAGAGTTTGTTCTGTGGCTCAATAATGTCAGGAATCTGGGTCAACTTCTCTGCAAAGCTCTTGCCCTTCTCCTCATGGTTACAAAATGACTTCTAGCATCTCTAAGCCATATACAAAAATATCCCAAACGAAGAAAGAGGTGTGAGACGAAGTATGGTGAGATAGCTTACATAGCATTTCTCTCTTTCTTAAATAAATAAATATTTTGCAGAAGTCTCTCTGTCAGTAAAAATTCCCCTTATATTTTGCCATATCTGGTCATATAACCACCCCTAAGCCAATAATGAGCACAAGAGTTCATCTTCTAGAGATAATTGTTCAAATATCTGACTAGCTCCAGAACAAACACTGCAATTCCTTTAGCCAGAAAGAAGGGGAGTTAGATCATCAACAGTGACTACCACAAATTACAGGACAGAATTAAAGACAGTTATGAGTACTAATAAAACCCAGTGTACCTTAATAAATGTAACAGAAATTGTGGGTGACAAATGTGTTAGTTTTATTGAACTTGGTTAGAGTTTCACTCAGATACCACTACTTAGTACATATTAAAGGTTAGAATCTCATAAAATATCTGATATACAAGTTTTTTTTTTCCATTCAGTGTCACTACATATGACCTAGGTAGGTGGTCCTACCTCCATCTCAATTTCCTCTACTGGTAATCGAAGATTTGAGGGACAAATTGTCATTTGTGATAAACATAGTACCAAACCTACTTTGATAATCATAACTACTCCATTTTATTAATCCCTAAAATGACAGTGAACTTTAGATAACATATCCTAAATATAGATTCCATAATCTTCCATAAAGATTCTCCATTTTACCCTACCCAACATATGCATGGTATCATTGACCACAATGATCCTTAAATTCATAAGAAAGGGAAGGAACTACATTGATGGGGAAGCTATATCTTACCACCCTCTTCAGGCAAGTTGAAAATTATCACAATAGTTCAAAAGAAATACTAAGGGAATAAAAAGTTGTGAATATTTATTGAAATAATATATTTAAGCAATAAAGATTTACTTGTTATTTTTCAAAAATATGCTGTGCGATTACTATACATTGAATGGGCACTTACTCTGAACAATACAGGGTATGATCACTGAGTAATAGGAAGGTTTTTTTTTAAGTTTTTGTTTAACTCCAGTTAGTTAACATACAGTATTATATTAACTTCTGGTGTATAATATAGTGAAGCAACAGTTCTGTATGTCACCAAGGGCTTGTTATAACAAGCGTGCTCCTTAATACCCATCACCTACTTAACCCATTACCCCCACTCCCTGAGTAATAGAAAGAGTTATCAGACTTGAACATCATCTTAAAATACAGAAGTTAAGTCAATAAAAGCAATTCAACAGTTCGGCCCAATTCACCTCCAGAAGAGGTAAAAATCCTATAAATATTCAGAGAAATAAAAGATATTCCCCACCTTCTGTCTTTTCCCCACTCCATTGAGGATAGTTAGGGCAGAGAAAAATACAAAGAAAATTTCAAGAATCAAGGATATCTCAGTGTTACAAGAGGCACTTTATCAGAACTTTGAAACTCAGATAAAATTTGTATTTGCGAAGACAGAGATAAAAGAACTTTAGGTGGAGAATTCTGCATAAGGAACATAATAAACTTAGGGGCACATTATAGAAGGTCGTAACTGCTAGCCCAAGTTGTTTGGAACCTATGCAGTTCCAAATTGTTTGGACTTAGTTCAAAATTCACATTTTGAATTCACCAGGAGCTAGGTTGAAAAATCTGTCAAATAGAGACACATTATGAGCAATATGTCAGGAGATTAGAACACGACTCTTGTTTCTTAAATACTGATTTTTTTCTCCCCTTTTTAGAGTCTCCTTACTTTTACCTTTCTGCTTTGACATGTGATGTCTTTCATGCTGTTTTTTTTCTATATTTTTTCTAATCTTTCTATCAGTGACAATACTCAACAATATTCAAAGACAGGTGATAAATTACTTGCGTGTAAGACAGTAAAGTTTTTTAATTTAATGAACAAATGCATAACTCCTTTGCATTAAAAACCCGACATGAATTCTTATGCTAATGATGCTTATTTATTTGGTAGAGTTATAAACAGTGAAAGTCCAAGCTGGCTTTTTTTTTTGTCTCCCCCCATAGAAACCAATTTTCTGACCTGTTGGAGGACACCCCACCTCTCTACTAATAAGTACAGAAGTGATGGGGTGGGGAGATTGGGAGTTGGAAGAGGGCTGACTTCTTCCTCAAAGCAACTGGACAGGTGGGCGCATTCTCGGGCTGATTCTTTTTACTTTTTCTCAGCATAATGTGACAGAAGTGCACAGCATGGGGGAACTGGAAAATAGCAAAATATGAGCCAGGCAGCTGCTTCCCCATCCCGCAGGTTTAGAAGCCCATAAATTGCGGGGGGGGGGGGGGAATCTAGTAACAAGTGATTTCTTGAGAAATTTAAGGTGCCACACAGAACTAAACCCTAATCTATAATCGTTACCTCAAGGGAAAGACGTAGTTTATACATTTTTAATGCATGGACTAGTTTAACATGAAGTTGAAAGTAATTGTGGCTGTACTACATACATTTTTTCATTGCTCAAAGTAGGAGAAAAGAAAATCGCAGATGTGTCCTTAAACCAACTATTAAAGGTACTATACCATTAAAGTGATTTTGATTATTAAGAAAAGAAATAACTTATTTTTTGCTGGATTTCTTCAAATGTGTGTTTAATTGTCTAGACTTATTTTTATCATAACAATCATATTATTATATATCATATTGAACACTAATGTCATTTTGAAGCAAACTTTTAAAATGGCCACTTTTAAAGGGCAACAAAATAGTTCCAAAAACACAAAGCAAAAAACCAGGGTTGTAAGCAACAAGGCAAAACCATGGGGGAGTGGGGGCTTTATAACATATGCTATTTCCAGGCAAATGTTTACCAACTGTCATTGGGAGAACAAAAAAGTTATGTTTGTTTTAAAGTAAAGCCTTTTTTAGAAAAAAATTTATGGTGGTGAATACATCGAAGCATAGTTTCTTGAGTTTTCAAAATGGGGACCCGTGATGAAAGATTTAGTAGCATGGAAAATCATCACTCTCCTTTGCATTGATGGAAGCTAACTCATGAAATCAGCGTGATTCAGGAAATAACTGAGTTGCTTTGTTCAAGTTTCATGAAAATACTGACAGAAAAAACTAGTTGGAGAAAGAACAGAGGGAATGAAATGTCTTCTACTTTCCTTTCCTTATTCTTGTCCTTATCTAATGGGACCAGCCTAAGCATTTGCTGTGTCCTCCTACCAAATCTTGGATTGTCTGATATTAACATTCAGCTTGACCACCCAAGTGTATAAATCTTAGGCTAGATAAGCACTGGCTAATGCAGCTTCTTCGGCCTTCTATTGCTTACTCTGATTTATATCACTGAGTTCAAACATAATCTTTTACAGTCACTAATACTATGTCTGAATGGTTTGAAAATTTTTATTCCTCCATTTCTGATTGCTCAGCCACTGACATTCTATAGAGAAGGTGACACATAGAGGTTTAAGCAGAGCATAAAAATGGAGGCATGTTATCTGAACAGTCACAGTGATCACAACAAATAAAACATACTGCAAAAATAGATAAAGTGTTTAGTCTAATAGCAGCTCAGATCCTAATTCCCCAATGACCTTCTCAGTCGAAAAGGATTACCTTTGGGAGTAAATACTCTGAGACAACACATTCTTACATTCAGTTGTTATTCAAAAATAACAAAAAAAAATTTTGACATTCCATTAAATAATGGATTTGACTAAAACCTAGAGGCTTATTAGTAAGTCAACAGCATAAAAATTAGATTCCTTTAAACACTATGTTTTCCTATTCTTGTTGAATTTCCTGTTCTAAAACCATAAGAAGTAAAACATTGCAAACAGCTTCCGAACTTTGTTGAAATTCCTTCCACAATTAAAAAAAAAAGGGAAATGCAATATACACAGTTACTACAAATTTATCAGAAATATTAAAATGTATTATCATACAGAGTTATAAAGTTTCATTATATTTTTCAATTAATAATATTGCTCATTTAATGTCTGATATATTAAGGTTTTCTTATAAAGTATTTCAGTTCTTGACCAAGATTATTAGCAAAGTTGAAATGGCATGTCATGTTTTGTCAACTACAAAGACAGCTAACCTGCTCACACATGAAATTATGGCAACAATTATAAAAAACAGCAAGGCAAAACCAAAATAAAACACATAAGTTAGTGTTAAGAATAATTGGCTTGACAAGTCATGATGAAAGAAAATTTATAAATTAAATGAAATTTATTACATGCAAAAAATAGCATATAATTGTTAATAGTTTACTAAAATGATCATAGAGGTAATGACATAGTCCTATTGAAGCATTGCTCAAATATATATGAATGATGCCACCTCCCTAAGAAGAGATGATTTTGTAAATCCTCGAGTATTGCTATATTTTGTACTTATTTTATTTTATTAATGTTTATTTTTGAGAGAGAGAGAGAGAGAGAGAGAGAGAGAGAGGGAGTGGGGCAGGGGCAGAGAGAGAGGGAGACATAGAATCCAAAGCAGGCTCCAGGCTCTGAGCCATCAGCACAGAGCCCAGTGCAGAACTCGAAACCACA